>NC_080672.1:196353647-196571147 GCF_030247195.1 Topomyia yanbarensis | reverse complement strand
AGGAAAAATTAAAAATAGAATTTTTATTTTTGATGCTAAATGTGTTCAAGGTGCATGAAACGTCGAAATTTGACGCAAACTCGAAAAAAAATTTGACGACGATTCACTTTTTTGGATTATGGCACATTTTTGCCTTTCTCATATAGAAAGGTTATGCAATCACTCTGAAAAACGTCAACCTAATCCCGGCCCGGAGGGCCGAGTGTCATATCCCATTCGACTCAGTTCGTCGAGATCGGAAAAAGTCTGTATGTGCGTGTGTATGTATGTATGTGTGTATGTGTGTATGTGTGTATGTGCGTATGTGTCAAATAATGTCACTCATTTTTCTCAGAGATGGCTGGACCGATTTGCCCAAACTTAGTCTCAAATGAAAGGTGCAACCTTCCCATCGGCTGCTATTGAATTTTGGAACGATCGGAATTCTGGTTCCGGAATTACGGGTTTCAGAGTGCGGCCACACAGAAACTTCTCATATAAACTATAGGAAAAATTAAAAATAGAATTTTTATTTTTGATGCTAAATGTGTTCAAGGTGCATGAAACGTCGAGATTTGATGCAAACTCGAAAAAAAATTTGACGGCGATTCACTTTTTTGGATTATGGCACATTTTTGCCTTTCTCATATAGAAAGGTTATGCAATCACTCTGAAAAACGTCAACCTAATCCCGGAGGGCCAAATTTTTTTTTGGACTCGCATAAGGTTTCTGGATTTTAACAGGGGCGTAGTTGATGGTTTACGGAGAGGGGTTACACCCCCCCCCCCCTCTACTGTTCACTCCCCTCCTTTAAAAATCTCCTTAAATCATCCCTCAGACCACCACCCCATCCTGCCCTCATACCCCTCCCTTTCAACCCCATCATCTTTAAACCACCACTATATCACAAAGCATACCAATTTAAGCTGGGGAGTCGTTCGTTCATGGGACTTTCGTCCTCCTCACATACCCACCCCCGCATGACAAAATGAGTTAGTAAGCAGATAACATTGATCTAATGCTGATTAGGCTAATGGAGTATGATATTTTTTGTTTCAAGTGTTTCACCGTCGACACGTAGCTCATCAAGTTCGTGGCTGGCATGCCATTGTGTATAAGTGCAAAGTGTACTAAGACTGTAATGGACATTTCCACAATTATGTTGAACATAAAAAGCCTCCGTGCCATAGTTTAGAGAAATGAGAAAGGCACAATTGCACCGCTAGGTGGATTAAAACAGGTTTTTTTTGTTTTTTTTAGCAATATATTTGTATTTTTAACATTTTTTTTGCTTTTTACATTTCTTATAAAAGAAATGTATAGAATTCGCTCAAACTTTCAAGATTTTTTCCGAGGCCCGGAGGGCCGAGTCTTATATACCAATCGGCTCAGCTCGACGATTTGGGACAATGTCTGTGTGTGTGTGTATGTAACGGACAAATTCTCTTTCGTGTTTCTCAGCAATGGCTGAACCGATCTTATCCAAACCAATTTTAAATGAAAGAACTAAAAAACAGTATGAACGCTATTAATTTGTTTTTGATTCTGATGTTTAGTTTCCAAGATATGAATGTTTGAATGCGTAAAAATTACGTTTTTTGCAGTTTTTTTAAATTATCTGCCGAAATTGACTATATAGATTAACAATTTATGTGTTTTTAGATAGCTTTAACGACCACCTTTCAAACAAGCTGTAGATTGTTGAAATCGGACTATTATCAAAAGAGATATTTAACATTAAATGCGGACGAAAGATTTTTATCATTTCCCATTGCCAGAAATATGACCAAAAACATGTAATCTATTTTTAAAGCCAAAACGGCTTATTTTAGGTCAGTAATATCTTCGGAGAATTTAATGGAGGTAATATGCCCTTTCTTTTGGTATAGTGCTTTTGCTGATTAATCCCCCTATGAGTGAGATATTATCACAAATTTTCTTGAAAGTGATTATATCGAAATGATGTCTTCAGCAAATTTGTAGCTCTTACTTTTGCGAATAACTTTACTGAAAACTTTAAATATCTATTTTGAATACTTTAAAAGTTATGGCTTGTTGTTTGTTGATTACTCTTTGTCGCCTATTTATTGTTCAATATAGTAATAATCCATTGAAATAAGCTAAACATTATTTCGATAAAACAAATTTTGTATTTCATTTTACTATCTACAACCGCTAGAAATAATCACCGAACACTTCCAAGTTGTCTGGAAGGAACTTGATAACTTATCAATACAAAAATGTTCATTTGTGCGAACCTTCTGACTGCAGTTTTTCTAACTTATAACCATCAATCGATCTGAAACATATCGGAAAATGAAAAGCGAAATAAATAACTCCAAGCAACGGCGTAGCCAAGAGAAGGTTTTGGGGTTTAACACCATACAACCCAAAAAAAATATTAGATTGAAGTTGAAAATTTATTGATGCAGACTGATTTAATTCAATATTACAATAACAATTATCTGATCCGTAGATTGATAACCTGTTGTTGTAAACATAATGAGGACTTTTGATAAATTGTCGGAATGGGGTCCTGATATGTAACTGATCTATTGGTCTTGATTTCACAGTTGGCTAATAGCATCAATATCAAATTCCTGCCTGAAAACATTCCAATAGAAAATTCCATAGTTCTGTAATCAATCATAATCCTCAGATTTATTTTCAAATTGAGCTCGTTTTTGTAGAAATGTACTGTAATAAGGGTCTTTATTTAATAGGAAGCGAAGTTAAAATTGATTTAATGTCTATGAAACATAGAACTGCTCACCAAAAAAATGCATAACTTTCAACATTTGCTAAAAATGTTTTTGCCTTTCTCATTCACTCTAAAATTCGTCAATCTAATCCGCCGAGTGTCATATGCCAATCGACTGAGATCGTCGAGATCGGAAAATGTCTGTGTGTATGTGGAAAAAAAATGTGACCTCTGTTTCTCAGAGATGGCTGGACCGATTTGCACAAAGTTAGTCTCAAATGAAAGGTACAACCTTCCCATCGGCTGCTATTAATTTTTTTATTGATTGGACTTCCGGTTCCGGTGTTACAAGTTGAAGAGTGCAATCACACAGCAAATTCCCATATAAACTGAAATGAAAAATTTTCAAAATCAAATTTGTATTTTTGATGCTAAATGACTTTAAAATGCATGAAACATTGAGATGTTTGACAAAAATTGACTTCTTTGGACTTTGGTACATTTTTGCCTTTCTCATATAGAAATATTTCTCATTATGCAATCACTCTAAAAATCGACAATCATACCGGCCCGGAGGGAGTATGCAGTGAGGGGTTGCTTCTTTAAAATTAAAACTAGTTTAAAATTTCTTAACAAGTTGAAAATTTTCGGCAGGACCTGGACCTCCCGGATCTTTCTCCATGATCCGCCGCTGGTTTCAAGCGATGTTTCAGTATCACATAGTATCTCAAGATCGTGGCTGTCGATCCATTGTATGTATGTGCAAATCGTACTGAACATGTAATATTCATTTCCACCATTGTATTGAACATAACCAGCCATGGAATCGTAGTCTGGACAAATGAGACAAGCACAATTGCACCACTAGGTGGATTAAAACAGGTTTTTGCCTTTCTCAATAGAAAGGTATTGCAATTGCTCTGAAAACCGACTTTTTAACGGAGGCCCGGAGGGCCGAGTGACATATACCATTCGATTCAGTTCGTCGAGTTCGGCAAATGTCTGTGTGTGTATGTATGTGTGTATGTATGTATGTGTGTATGTGTGTGTGTATGTTACCAAAAATGTCACTCATTTTTCTCAGAGATGGCTGAACCGATTTTGACAAACTTAGTCTCAAATGAAAGGTGCAACATTCCCATAGGCTGCTATTGAATTTCTAATGGATCCGACTTCCGGTTCCGGAATTACAGGGTGATGAGTACGAACACGCAGAAAATGTCGATTTTAATAAATTCTGCAATGAATGTATAAAGGTGAAAATTTTTCCAAAATATGACCACAACTGCTTCGATTTGTAGTATTAGATCACTAACATTCATTCAAAGTCTATTTGGCCACATTGGCCACCATCATCGGTTCCGGAAGCCCCGGCGGAAGTATCTAAATTCAGAATAACAGTCGCATCGGTTTCTCGGAGATGGCTAGACCGATTCGACTAAACTTGGCCTCAAATGAAAGGTATTACGTCATCGTAAATGGCTATTTAATTTCATCCCGATCCGACTTCCGGTCCCGGAGTTACAGGTTGTGGCGTGCGATCACGTAGCAAATTGTGATTCTAACCGATACTCCGATGAAAGCAAAAAAGGTAAAAATTTCGCTAAAATGTCTCTCAAACAACTTCAATTTACAATGACTACATTGACCACCATAGACGGTTCCGGAAGTGCACGGGAAAAGCGGCTATCTTTCATAACTAGCAAACTCATATCAGTTTCTCGGTAATGGTTGGGCCGATTTTCACAAACTTAGTCCCAAATAATAGCTATATTATCCCCACAGATGTCTGTAAAATTTCGCACCGATCGCTTGTATGGTTCCGGAAATATAGACTGAACGGTCCGGTCACACATGAAATTCCCATATAAGCCGGAACTCAAATATTTTTTTCAAAGGGGGGACCCCATGAAATTTCAGAAATCGAATTCGTATTTTTGATGCCAAACATCTTTAAAATGCATGAAACGTCGAGATTTTATGTTATCGCGAAATTTTTTTTTTTTAAATCGACTTTTTGGGACTTTGCCTATTTCGCACCTTTTTGCCTTTCTCAATAGAAAGGTATTGCAATTGCTCTGAAAACCGACTTTTTAACGGAGGCCCGGAGGGCCGAGTGACATATACCATTCGATTCAGTTCGTCGAGTTCGGCAAATGTCTGTGTGTGTATGTATGTGTGTATGTATGTATGTGTGTATGTGTGTGTATGTTACCAAAAATGTCACTCATTTTTCTCAGAGATGGCTGAACCGATTTTGACAAACTTAGTCTCAAATGAAAGGTGCAACATTCCCATAGGCTGCTATTGAATTTCCGGACTTCCGGTTCCGGAATTACAGGGTGATGAGTACGAACACGCAGAAAATGTCGATTTTAATAAATTCTGCAATGAATGTATAAAGGTGAAAAATTTTCCAAAATATGACCACAACTGCTTCGATTTGTAGTATTAGATCACTAACATTCATTCAAAGTCTATTTGGCCACATTGGCCACCATCATCGGTTCCGGAAGCCCCGGCGGAAGTATCTAAATTCAGAATAACAGTCGCATCGGTTGCTCGGAGATGGCTAGACCGATTCGACTAAACTTGGCCTCAAATGAAAGGTATTACGTCATCGTAAATGGCTATTTAATTTCATCCCGATCCGACTTCCGGTCCCGGAGTTACAGGTTGTGGCGTGCGATCACATAGCAAATTGTGATTCAAACCGATACTCCGATGAAAGCAAAAAAGGTAAAAATTTCGCTAAAATGTCTCTCAAACAACTTCAATTTACATTGACTACATTGACCACCATAGACGGTTCCGGAAGTTCCCGGGAAAAGCGGCCATCTTTCAAAATTGACGAACTCACATCAGTTTCCCAAAAATGGTTGGGCCGATTTTCACAAACTTAGTCCCAAATGATAGCTATAAGATCCCCACAGATGTCTATAAAATTTCGTACGGATCGCTTATATGGGTCCGGAAATATAGACCAAATCGTCCGGTCACATATGAAATTCCCATATAAGCCGGAACTCAATTTTTTTTTTCAAAGGGGGGACCCCATGAAATTTCAGAAATCGAATTCGTATTTTTGATGCCAAACATCTTTAAATGCATGAAACGTCGAGATTTTATGTTATCTCGAGAAATTTTTTTTATAAGAATCGACTTTTTGGGACTTTGCCGATTTCGCACCTTTTTTTTCAAATTTAATATTAATGTGGCTGTTTTTTCTTTTACAAAGTTTTAGAACTCGAATAATGATTTCTATTCTTGTATAGAGTTGTCATGTCGTGTATAATAAAAATGTAATATATACATTTGGAAGCTTATAATGAATATAAACAACGCAAAAATTCTCGTGTTCATGTTTGAGAAAGGCACAATTGCACCGCTAGGTGGATTAAAACAGGTTTTTATTTTGGGAATGCGTCGAGTTGAGACGAAAATGTAATATGATTAATAACGAGGATAACACTTTCCGAATGTAGAGAGAAATTTATGAAAAATGACGATTTCCATTCGACTCTAGCAGGTCCTGATCGATTTTGATGAGCATTTAATTTTTGTTATATGACCAATTATATGTATAGGTCAAATGTTTAAAAACAGTAATTTAAGGTCAAGATAGCATCATTTTGAAACCGGCAATTTCGGAGGTATAGTATCTTCGATGAGTTTTACAAACGTTAAACAGCGCATCATTTGATAAAATAATTTTGACGGTATATCGCCCAAGAAGTATTTATGGTGAATTTTCTCAGGCTAATATTCATGACTACAATAAAGTCTCAACAAATTCGCTAGACACGAACTCTGTTACTATTTTCAGAAAACTTCAAAATTACGGTTTCGGAATTATGCCGTTTGGACAGTATGATCGATTTTCACCAAACCGAATTTCTGGCTACGCCGCTGACTTCAAGTAAGTAGAAACAAAGTCGTTCTACCCTCGTTCACAAGAAACTTCTTCGAATGCTGAATATCTATTATAATACATTGAAACCCCGATTTTATCAGCCAAATATGAACATATGTTTGATGGGCTCTAGCAGACAAACAAGACTGAATTGAAGTAAATCCTTTCTTGAGCATGTTTTCCTTATCATGAAGATGGAAATATGCAAAAATGAAAAATTCATCATAATCAGAAATAGTTATCAGACTACATCAAGGGACGGGAAGAATATTTTAACAGCTTCAGTTTATTATAAAGAAAAAAAATTGCCCGCTTTAGTCAATGTCCCCATTTTGTCAGCCTAAAATACGCCATGAGACTGATCAAAATTCACTGTGTTTCACATTAATAGGTACATTTCATTTTTGGAGATTTTTTTATTGCATCGAACTACAACAATTTTAGGTAGTTTTCAAGGGGTTATTTTATAGACTTCTTCCAAAATTTGGCGAACCTATTCTAATTCGTATACAAATTAATTGGTATACTTAAGGGTTTATATGTTGCAGATAGAGAAAATACTGAAATTTTCAGCTTTTTTCCTACACAATATTACGAAAGCTTATTAAACAATTTTTCCTAATAAGTTTGTGAAAATTATAAACTATTTGAATTTTTTTAATAGTTTAATTTTTTATTTAACCGTGATTTTTTAATAAATAGTGACCATCGCTTCACAACGTAGTCTATTTTTCATGGCTTGCGGCAGGGTTACCAAAAATACAGAATAATCTGCATTTATACAGATTTTTCAGCCATTTTCAGACAAGGAATCTGTATGTGCAGATATACAGATTTTTGTGTGTATGTGCAGATATACAGATTTTTGAGAAATGATGTTACAAAAACTATTTTTTGAAATATTTTTTTCTGTTTGAGTAATACATCCTCTGTGTCTCTCTCAGCTTAGTCCTCTATATTAAAATATATATTTACTTTTGAGAGTGGTCGTACATTCTGAAAGGTAAAGGTTTGTAATACACTCAGGTTAGCACCCAGTAAATGCCTGGGTGAAGTCTATTTCCAGAAACGTTAATTGTAATGCTCTATGACTTTGTTAATTCTCAATTTTTTGTCCGAAAATTCGATAGCTACATGGGTCGACCTAATGTATATAACATTATATATCAACAAAAGTATTTAAATGAAGAAGAATCCAGCAAAATCCAGGTTAAACGACTCAACTGATTCGATACAGATATCGACATAGATTTTTCGAAGAATAAATACAGATGAATTGCTGAACTGAAAATTATGGAACAGAAATTAATTTTTAGTATTCTTTACAGATTTAACTCGCCGCGCAGATAGCTCTGAATTAGACCCGCTGGTGCCCTAAGATGATTTCGCTAGATTTTCAGAGCACTGTGCACCCCGTGCATTAACGCAAGTGACGGAAGGTTATCGAAAAGATTCGTGAAAATGAAAATTCCAGTAAAGATGATGATTTTCCCAAACGGTTCGTTTTCGAGAGGTTTTTATTTGTTCTTTGGCATTAGGATTAGCGATAATAATTCAAATCAAGGATACTACTGGAAAGTCAGCTTTAGAAAAAGTCGATGTCGAAGTAAAATTTGGAACTATGCACGCATGCACTTCAGAGATAGCGTGATATCAGAAGCTGCGATTTCATTTCAACGCTTTTTTGTGAAAAGGGCGATACTTACAAATGTAAACATAAGGCTTTTTTCATACATGCGAATGAGGGCTTTGAAACGCAACAAATTAACCTAAAAATTTGGATTCTACGATATTGATTTCTTAAACTACAGCAAAAAATACAACGGGTGAAACTGTATTTTTGTTTGTTTATTTAAAGTTTCGCCCTCCACGCTCCATGCAAACAAACAGGACGATACTTTTTTGCTAGCAGTTTAGAGGCGAAACTGTTATTTTCGAATTTTTTTAGGATTATCAAGCTGATACCAGCTGTAAATAGTAACAATGATCGCTATTGAAAAAACACGGACGAAATCGGTGGTGTAGAACGGTAGTTATTGTAAAAAACGTAAGGGCGATACTTCAATGCTGATAGGTGGGACCGAAAAAGTAAACAATCGCCAAAGGGGTGATACTATCATTTTGTCAATTTCAATAGCAAAAACAAATTTTAATTTAATAATTTCAAATACTTTATGAAGTTTTGGGTTTCGATCACTGAATCATGCAATCTAGGATGTAAAAATCTGTTTTAATCCACCTAGAGGTGCAATTGTGCCTTTCTCATTTCTCCAAACTATGATTTAATAGCTGGTTCGTACAATATAACATTATGGAAATGTCTTTCATTCTTATTACACTTAGAGCACGTTTTTGCATTCATCACGGTATCGGTTTGAATCGGAGTTTTCTATGTGATCGCACTCCACAACCCGTAACTCCGGAGTCGGAAGTCGGATGGAGACGGAATTTAATATCAGTTTCCGGGGACGCAACACCTTTCACTAAGTTGATCAAATCGGTCTAGCCATTTTCGGGAAACCAATATAACCGTTATTCTGAATTTGGATACTTCAGGATCCGTCGATGGTGGCCAGTGTGGCCAAAAAGACTTTGAATGACTGTTGGTAACCTAGATCTACAAATTCAACAGTTGTGTTTACATTTTGGAAAAAATTTCACCTTCTTACATTCATCGCAGAATTCGTTAGAATCGGGATTTGCTGCGTGATCGTACGTATCACCCTGTAATTCAGGAACCAGAACTCGGATCCACACAAAATTCAACAGCAGCTGATGGACCTTTCATTTAAAATCAAGTTTGTCAAAATCGGTTCAGAAAATTCCGAGAAACCGATGTAGACAAATCAACAAATTTTGTTTTGTAACCATACTTTTCAACTCGTAATCCGGAACAAAATGTCGGTTGAAAATGAAATTCAATAGCAACCTATGGGAATATTATACCATTATTCAGCCATCTCCGAGAAACCGATGTGGACATTTTGTTAACAAATCCACACATACACACATATACATACATAATACATACATACATACACACATACATACATACACACATACATACACACAGATATTTTGCGATCTCGGCGAACTGAGTCGAATGTTATATGAGCCTCGGCCATCCGGGCCTCGGTTAGAAAGTCGGTTTTTGGAGCAATTGCATAACCTTTCTATATAAGAAAGGCAAAAGAATAATATTTAATTAGCTTAATAGGCATGAGTTCAATGTTATCTTCATGTGATTATAATTTGGAAAGGTTGGTGGAATGGGTTTGAACTTGTAGGGAATGGGGGGTTAGTAGAGTGGGAGTGGAGGATGCGTCAGAAATCCTTCATCTTATTTCGGTATACGGGGTGGATGAAGGAAATGCGGGCGTGAGGGTGGTCCAAGAGGAGGGGAGTGATGAAGGAGGGAGGTTTAAGGGCAAGGTGGGGAGGGGAGGGGCGGCGACGCAATACTCAACTGCATATTTTGCCTTCCATTTGAGACTTGGTTTGAGAAAATCGGTTCAGTCATCACCGATGAACCGATGTGACCTTAATTGTGGAATATGCCCGGAATTCCGGACTTCCGGAATCGTAGATAGTGGACAATATATTCAAAGAATGTTTGATTGGCAATCAGTGATCTAGATCTGCGATTAGAAGTAATTTGATGATCATTTCAATAGTTTTTAGCCTCTGAGGTATTACGATTGTACCGATTTATATGGGAAATTTTAGTGTATCCTTACTAACACCCCTGTAAGTCCGGAAGCAAGAGTCAGAACCGAATGAAATTCAGCAGCAGTCAATGGTATTACTGTATCTTTCATTTGAAATCAAGTTTGTAAAAATCGGTAGAGAATTCGTTGTGGAATGGGTGTGATATTAGCTTGGCGGGTTCCCCGGGGGCGTCATGAACCGTCATATATGGCCAATGTGGTCAAAGCTGCTTTGATTGATCATTAGTGATCCAGACCCCCAAACTAGAGTAATGTTACATCAATTTTAATATGTTTTACATCATTTGAACATCATGGTGGTACCAGTTTATATGGGAATTTGCTGTGTGACCGCACTCTTCAACCCGTAACTCCGGAACCGGAAGTCGGATCAACTAAAAATTCAATAGCAGCTTATGGGAACGTTATACCTTTCAGATGAAACTAAGTTTGCGAAAATCGGTTCAGCCATCTCTGAGAAAATTGTGTGAGTTTAAATGACACACACACATACATACACACACAGACATTTGCCGATCTCGACGAACTGAATCGAATGGTGTATGACACTCGGCCCTCCGGGCCTCGGTTAGAAAGTCGATTTTTACAGTGATTGCATAGCCTTTCTTTATATGAAAAAGGCAAAAACACAATAATTCTTAAATAGGAAATAAAACCAAGTCTGGAAATATTCACTGTTGATTTTCTTTGAATGGTATCACTGCTAGTATCGCCCTTTTCAAGAAAAAGCGTTGATTTATTAGTTCTCAGTCGCGTTGTAAATTTGAGTAAAGTATAAACTTCAAATCGATTAAAGAAAATCGATTTTTTTGGCTCATTACAATATATAACCCCTTTAGGAAAATTCAGTTTTCCCACCACAATGCATTGATTGAGGAATTTAGATATTTTATTAACAGAGCATTAACAATAATTCGTTTGTATGTCTATTTTATGGGCCATTTTTTCGCTTTCCCATTGATTTGGTTTGAGATTTCTAGCACTGATGTTGTCCTATGCCTATGCTGAGTCCTTCCACTATCCCATGTAGTATGTGTTAGCAAAAACATCGCGAAGCATCAAGTTCTAAATGTTCTCAAACGATATAATATCCGAAGAGAGTGATAAGAGTTATAAGAAATGTCTCATCACACTGTTAGGTGGATTAAAAACGTTTTGCCTTTCTCAATAGAAAGGTATTGCAATTGCTCTGAAAACCGACTTTTTAACGGAGGCCCGGAGGGCCGAGTGACATATACCATTCGATTCAGTTCGTCGAGTTCGGCAAATGTCTGTGTGTGTATGTATGTGTGTATGTATGTATGTGTGTGTATGTGTGTGTGTATGTATGTGCGTATGTGACCAAAAATGTCACTCATTTTTCTCAGAGATGGCTGAACCGATTTTGACAAACTTAGTCTCGAATGAAAGGTGCAACGTTCCCATAGGCTGCTATTGAATTTCTAATGGATCCAACTTCCGGTTCCGGAATTACAGGGTGATAAGTACGAACACGCTGAAAATGTCGATTTTAATAAATTCTGCAATGAATGTATAAAGGTGAAAATTTTTCCAAAATATGACCACAACTGCTTCGATTTGTAGTATTAGGTCACTAACATCCATTCAAAGTCTATTTGGCCACATTGGCCACCATCCTCGGTTCCGGAAGCCCCGGCGGAAGTATCTAAATTCAGAATAACAGTCACATCGGTTTCTCGGAGATGGCTAGACCGATTCGACTAAACTTGGCCTCAAAAGAAAGGTATTGCGTCCCCGTAAATGGCTATTTAATTTCATCCCGATCCGACTTCCGGTTCCGGAGTTACAGGTTGTGGCGTGCGATCACATAGCAAATTGTGATTCAAACCGATACTCCGATGAAAGCAAAAAAGGTAAAAATTTCGCTAAAATGTCTCTCAAACAACTTAAATTTGCTGTTCTAGGTCACCGACGGCCAACCAAACTTTCGTTGACTACATTAACCACCATAGACGGTTCCGGAAGTGCCCGGGAAAAGCGGCCATCTTTCAAAATTTACGAACTCACATCAGTTTCCCGGAAATGGTTGGGCCAATTTTCACAAACTTAGTCCCAAATGATAGCTATAATATCCCCATAGATGTCTATAAAATTTCGTACGGATCGCTTATATGGTTCCGGAAATATAGACTAAACCGTCCGGTCACATATGAAATTCCCATATAAGCCGTAACTCAATTTTTTTTTCAATGGAACGTCGAGATTTTATGTTATCTCGAAAAAAATTTTTTTTTATAAAAATCGACTTTTTGGGACTTTGCCGATTTCGCACCTTTTTCAATTCAATATTACCGTGGCTGTTTTATTTCTTTTGCAAAATTTTAGAACTCGAATGATTTCTTTTCTTGTATATAGTTGTCATGTCATGTAGAATAATATCTCCACGGATGTCTATAAAATTTCGTACGGATCGCTTATATGGTTCCGGAAATATAGACTAAACCGTCTGGTCACATATGAAATTCCCATGCAAGCTCAAAAAAATTTTCAAAGGGGGGACCCTATGAAATTTCAGAAATCGAACTCAAATTTTTTGCATGAAACGTCGAGATTTTATGTTATCTCGAAAAAAAAATTATTTTTTTTTTCGACTTTTTGGGACTGCCGATTTTGCATCTTTTTTGCCTTTCTCAATAGAAAGGTATTGCAATTGCTCTGAAAACCGACTTTTTAACGGAGGCCCGGAGGGCCGAGTGACATATACCATTCGATTCAGTTCGTCGAGTTCGGCAAATGTTTGTGTGTGTATGTATGTGTGTATGTATGTATGTGTGTGTGTATGTATGTGTGTGTGTATGTGTGTGTGTATGTGACCAAAAATGTCACTCATTTTTCTCAGAGATGGCTGAACCGATTTTGACAAACTTAGTCTCAAATGAAAGGTGCAACGTTCCCATAGGCTGCTATTGAATTTCTAATGGATCCGACTTCCGGTTCCGGAATTACAGGGTGATAAGTACGAACACGCAGAAAATGTCGATTTTAATAAATTCTGCAATGAATGTATAAAGGTGAAAACTTTTCCAAAATATGACCACAACTGCTTCGATTTGTAGTATTAGGTCACTAACATCCATTCAAAGTCTATTTGGCCACGTTGGCCACCATCCTCGGTTCCGGAAGCCCCGGCGGAAGTATCTAAATTCAGAATAACAGTCACATCGGTTTCTCGGAGATGGCTAGACCGATTCGACTAAACTTGGCCTCAAATGAAAGGTATTGCGTCCCCGTAAATGGCTATTTAATTTCATCCCGATCCGACTTCCGGTTCCGGAGTTACAGGTTGTGGCGTGCGATCACATAGCAAATTGTGATTCAAACCGATACTCCGATGAAAGCAAAAAAGGTAAAAATTTCGCTAAAATGTCTCTCAAACAACTTAAATTTGCTGTTCTAGGTCACCGACGGCCAACCAAACTTTCGTTGACTACATTGACCACCATAGACGGTTCCGGAAGTGCCCGGGAAAAGCGGCCATCTTTCAAAATTTACGAACTCACATCAGTTTCCCGGAAATGGTTGGGCCGATTTTCACAAACTTAGTCCCAAATGATAGCTATAATATCCCCATAGATGTCCATAAAATTTCGTACGGATCGCTTATATGGGTCCGGAAATATAGACTAAATCGTCCGGTCACATATGAAATTCCCATATAAGCCGGAACTCAAATTTTTTTTCAAATGGGGGACCTCATGAAATTTCAGAAATCGAATTCGTATTTTTATGCCAAACATCTTTAAAATGCATGAAACGTCGAGATTTTATATTATCTCGAAAATTTTTTTTTTATAAAAATCGACTTTTTGGGACTTTGCCGATTTCGCACCTTTTTTCAGTTCAATATTACCGTGGCTGTTTTTTCTTTTTCAAAATTTTAGAACTCGAATAATGATATTTTCCTGTATATAGTTGTCATGTGATGTATAATAATAAAATGTAATATATGCATTTAAAAGTTTTTAATGAATATAAACAATGCACACATTCTCATGATTCATGATTGAGAAAGGCACAATTGCACCGCTAGGTGGATTAAAATAGGTTTTTTTGAAAAATTTCACCAATAAATATTCACACACAACAATTAATTCCCTAGAACTCGCTGTCATATAGTTTTGCTGCACAAATGGCGATTTTCGAAAAATATATATTAAAAGTAGTGCATTCAAGATCTCATACGCCCTTTTTAAATATTACTCTTGAATAAAAATTGTTTGTTTAATATTGAAAAATACTTAGTATCCCATATACATGAAACGTAAAAGGTTTCATCAGAATCAAAGATGGTCACCAATATTGACGCAATTGAATCAAACTTGATAGAATTGGTTTACAGCAGAAAAAATCTGTCACGTTACAAAAGATAAACTATGTTTTCTTAAAAATTAATGAAACTTTTAGGTTTTCCCAATACAGTTTCAAAAAGTAGACTCAAAGTAGTAAGAAAAAATGCAGGTTAGACATTGTATGCATGCTGTTGGTGTGGTCCACAAAACTTTTTTGAATTTTTGATCTGTCACGTTACAAGCTATTTGGTTTCCATTACTTCACAACTGAAAATAAGCAATAATCCATATTCATCAAAATTTTTCAAGCAATATCATCAAATTTCAATTAGACTACGATAGAAAAATATGGTTGCAAGCAAAAAGTTGAAAATATGGATCTTGTTTACCTTTTTATCTCCTTACGGTCTTTTAGTCACTTTCAGGTCATGCAAGTAGCATCAACAAACTTTCATAAATGACAGATATGAAATTTTTTTCTGGGATCACCATATTTTTTAATATTAGAGGTTATACACATACGGAAAACAAACAGTTTGACGCAAAATTTGATAAAAAATAATTTCGCCTGTTTGCCATTTTCGGAGCCTTGACCATATTTGTACGGTGGTGAACTTCGTTCGACCCAAGGATTCTAAGGAGTAAACAGTCGTTAGCACAAATTCGTCTCTGAATTTCTTTGCTGGCATCGTTGTCAGCGATCACCAATAAACGTGCTCCTCAAACACTTCGATATCGTTACTTTACATTCGTTAATATGCATCATGTCCAATGGATTTATTTAAACAGGCATGAATACATTCTAGTCTGCATTGTATAACTTTATCATCTGTACATCATCTGTACACTGTACATGAGTGAATTTTTTCAGAAATTATTCTCCAAAAATTTTACTAATAACTAATAAACCGAAAAAATTAAGTGGATGAAGCAATAAATAAACGTGCTCCTCAAACACTTCGATATCGTTTCTTTATATTCGTTAATATGCATCATGTCCAATGGATTTATTTAAACAGGCATGAATACATTCTAGTCTGCATTGTATAACTTTATCATCTGTACATCATCTGTACACTGTACATGAGTCAATTATTAAAAATTTCATATTTTGGATATTTTTTCAGAAATTATTCTCTAAAAATTTTACTAATAACTAATAAACCGAAAAAATTAAGTGGATGAAGCAATAAATAAATGTGCTCCTCAAACACTTCGATATCGTTTCTTTATATTCGTTAATATGCATCATGTCCAATGGATTTATTTAAACAGGCATGAATACATTCTAGTCCGCATTGTATAACTTTATCATCTGTACATCATCTGTACACTGTACATGAGTCAATTATTAAAAATTTCATATTTTGGATATTTTTTCAGAAATTATTCTCTAAAAATTTTACTAATAACTAATAAACCGAAAAAATTAAGTGGATGTAGCGCCCCCTTAATGAAAATTGTTTAAATTTCGTCCGTTTAATTTTTTACGGCTTACATGCTGTTGGATAAGTCTAGGGTGACCATATCAAACGAGTAAAAAACCAGAACAGTCGAAAGGGTACTGCTTCCCCCCGATACCTCTCAATCGACATTGCCTTTTCCGCACGTTTTCGGCAGTTGAAAAGTTCTGGGGTCTGGTAGGCAGGGCTTGGACAGTAAAAAAGTTATGGGAGTCTGGGAGGAAGAGCTCTGCCAGAAAGTCTTTCATCGGAGTTCCACAGTGGCAGTTCTTGCTAGACCACCATAAGCAAACGTATAATGCTGAGATGGTCTGTGCAGTACCGGCGAGGAGTTTTCAGTACTAAAACACGACATGGACGTAAATCAGAAACATCAGTGATCCCAAGTAGCTTCCCTGCGCTATGCCTGGCAATCTCTATTGACAACCATTATCTCTCGATTTGAGAGCTACAAAACCTACCGTTGTTACCAAAAATTTCTCCGTTTAATCGATTGTTATATGAAAACTGGCGGATAGCTTGGTGAAAGACCAGTTTGAGCCAGAGCTTGAAAAAATTGACATCCCTGCGTGAACTTGAAAGAAAACAAAATTCAATTCATGCCCGTCGCGATGAATTTTTTTGACTGGCGTAGGATGCGACTCGGCGGTTAGTCGCTATTCAGCGTCCTGGCGTGAAGGCATGTTAATCGTCCATTGGATATTTCACACGCATTTTATTCGACACTCCTCAATGTATTACCTGAGCCGTGGAACTTTTAATATTATCAATGTGTAAATAAATATAAATCGAATTTTATTGTATATCCATCGGATCTTGTATACGCGATTTGTTACTTTGCCTAAAGATCTTATTTCTTGTTGAAAATCTATTTATTTTATTGCCTCTTGTTGCTTGTGATTCACTTAGTCCGCTTTCTCTAGGTTTATCGTTTTCATACTATTCTCGCTGTTAATGTTGTATGGGCTTCCACGATTATCTGGTTTCAGTTGCTTTTGGGGTCTACGGGTCACGATCGCGTATTCGTGTTCTTTGTTATTTACTTTATTATCGGTGGTTCTGGCTGTTGTTTGGGAAGTAGTAGGCATATCACAATGATGGTTCACGCTGTGCGTACGTTCTGTTGTTCCAGTATTCGTTGGTGCCTGAGCTGCAACTCCGGTGGTTTGTGGTTTACTTGATGTTGATGAAGGGCTGGATGATGGGTATGCTTGCAGTTGATATTGCTTCATTAGAGGTTTGTGTACATTGTTTCTGGTAGTGTGTCTTCCGGTGTAACAACGTAGGGCACACAGGGGTCTGTCCTTCATACGTGCACAGCGTGATTTGAGATTTGGTGACGAGTTTTGCTTTGAATTGAAAGTTCAGATATAAAGGAATAGGTCACTCGCATTCTCACGAAACAAAAACCGTTGGAAATACCTGAATTTTCTCCAGGTTTCTAACTTAAAGGATTCAACCGTTACGTGTTCCGACATGATGGTTGTAATAAATTTATTAATAGTACCCAGGTGTAGATCGTGCAGACGCTTATCAATCTTATCATTGTCAATATAAACGGGTCTCTTGGTCCTAACATTTTCATGCTCAATGACGTATTGCATGTTATCTTCCATAGCGTAGCTTTCCGTTATAGCCAAAGTTTTAAATCAGTATCGAGTGTGGTTAGCGTGTATAACGACGACTTCCGTCAGTCTATACTGCATTTGCAAATTTGCTGTTGAATTTTACTGCAGGGCTTGGATTGTGAAGCTTCAAATGAACGAATATAGCGATTTCCCCCTTGCATGAGAGCACTCATTCTCACGCGTAAATGAGAACCTATGCCTGACGCAAACAGCTAAACGTGAGAAAGCTGAGTCCTTGAATGAACTTACCCTCTCGGCGAGAGGCAACTCATGCCTTCCCCAAAACAGATGCATGACGAAATAAACATACTCAAAACTGAAAAGTTACGTCTCTCTTGCATCGAATCTGCGCTGTCCGACGACACTCTTCATGAATACACTTGCACGTTGAACTGGTATACGACGAATGCTTCATTATCGTTAGTTTATAATGAGAATGAGGCATGCTGCTTCACGCCTTACTACACGGGATGAAGCAAACATTTTTTACCACTTTGGCTGGTGAAAATACGGGAATGAAAAGCGTTCGTCATATAGGTACTTATCATTAACGTACAGGAGCAGAATTTTGGCGCATCCGGGCGGTACACGAAGCGGTAGAAGCATTGGACCTTCGGCATTGGTGGCATTAACCGGCGCATAGACAAACCGTATACGAACTCAGATGCCACATTTACACCTGCCTCCCCGCTGAGTGCAAAGGCCATCATGTGCTCGTCATCACGCTTTTAGATCCGAAATCTTGTATAGGGCGTTTGTAGAAAATATAATGAATAAAGGAACACGGTGCCGGTGCCATTAATAACGTGGGGGTGATTCAGTACCTCTCGATTTCTCAGAAAATGGTAAGATTTTTTGACTGTCGTAGATATTCGTGGAAGCGCCATTCTGAAACATTAATTTATACATTCTACAGTTTTTTTAGCAAGGAGATACGTGTTTCATTTTTTTTGCTATGCTCAAAACAAAAATTATTGGCAAAATCGTGATAATTAAAAGTGAAAAAATAACAAGTGCTATAGAAAGCCCAAGGTTCCTATTTTATGGAATGATTTTTGTTTTGGGTGAAAACGCAGATATTTTCAAAACGCTTACCACTTACCAATGAGCGTACGAAGCTTCAGCGGCTCGCGTCGGCGCACGCCACGCCACGGCAAAGATAATGCACAATGCCCAAATCGGCAGCAACTTTTTAACACATTCTTTTTGCTTCTTAAGGAGTTTCTCCAATAAAAATATCATAAGTAAATAAGATTCCATTACAAAAAATTAAAAATGATGGTCTGAATTGCCTCCTAGGGAGGTCCGAATCCTACATCGTAAAAGGATGGAAAAACGTAGAATTTTGAAAATCGTCGCCTAGCGCTGTCATGGAGTGGTACAAATGAATTTTTATAGCTCTGAAATTTAGCTGAGGTTTCAAACTAACAGTTAGAACCTTTGACCGATAAACACATCTATCCACCTAAAGTCCTTTTGATTTGATTAGGTAAGTCTGAATAGCCCCGGGTTCCACTACGGATCGGCGAGATTTTTTTTTCTAAAAAGAATTTATATTATTTAGTGAAAATATGTAATGCGTTATTTGCATTACCAATATAGTGAAAACCCAATTTTATCAAACACCAATTCGCTCCCGACTTTGTCAGCCTAACGAAAAGGCGTTTGATAGACTTTAGCAGACGAACCAAGTCAAATCCGAGTAAATCCTTTTGAGCACTTTTTTATCATAAATATACAAAATATGCAAAAACAAAAACATTTTTTTTAAGTTTGCGCTAGAAAACTCCCTTTAGGAAATTCCTACTAAATAATCAGAAAGGATAATGAGACCATGTTTAGGGACTAAAGAAAAAATACTATGAAAATTATTAAAAAGAAAGAAAAAATATGTACCGATTTTGTCAATTTCCTCATAACGTACACCTGGGGCTGATAAAAACGGGGCACTGTATACATTCATTGTGTAACATAATCTGTCCTAGCATTTGAACCAGATGCGCAGAAAAAATATGTAAAATATAGCTAAAATTCTGCTTCATATCCACGAAAAAGCAAATCCATAGGATTCTTTTCAAAAATGTTATTTATTTTAAAGTTAAAATCTGTCACGTTACAAAAGATAAACTATTTTTTCTTAAAAATTAATGAAACTTTTAAGTTTTCCCAATACAGTTTCAAAAAGTAGACTCAAAGTAGTAAGAAAAAATGCAGGTTAGACATTGTATGCATGCTGTTGGTGTGGTCCACAAAACTTTTTTGAATTTTTGATCTGTCACGTTACAAGCTATTTGGTTTCCATTACTTCACAACTGAAAATAAGCAATAATCCATATTCATCAAAATTTTTCAAGCAATATCATCAAATTTCAATTAGACTACGATAGAAAAATATGGTTGCAAGCAAAAAGTTGAAAATATGGATCTTGTTTACCTTTTTATCTCCTTACGGTCTTTTAGTCACTTTCAGGTCATGCAAGTAGCATCAACAAACTTTCATAAATGACAGATATGAAATTTTTTTCTGGGATCACCATATTTTTTAATATTAGAGGTTATACACATACGGAAAACAAACAGTTTGACGCAAAATTTGATAAAAAATAATTTCGCCTGTTTGCCATTTTCGGAGCCTTGACCATATTTGTACGGTGGTGAACTTCGTTCGACCCAAGGATTCTAAGGAGTAAACAGTCGTTAGCACAAATTCGTCTCTGAATTTCTTTGCTGGCATCGTTGTCAGCGATCACCAATAAACGTGCTCCTCAAACACTTCGATATCGTTACTTTACATTCGTTAATATGCATCATGTCCAATGGATTTATTTAAACAGGCATGAATACATTCTAGTCTGCATTGTATAACTTTATCATCTGTACATCATCTGTACACTGTACATGAGTGAATTATTAAAAATTACATATTTTGGATATTTTTTCAGAAATTATTCTCCAAAAATTTTACTAATAACTAATAAACCGAAAAAATTAAGTGGATGAAGCAATAAATAAACGTGCTCCTCAAACACTTCGATATCGTTTCTTTATATTCGTTAATATGCATCATGTCCAATGGATTTATTTAAACAGGCATGAATACATTCTAGTCTGCATTGTATAACTTTATCATCTGTACATCATCTGTACACTGTACATGAGTCAATTATTAAAAATTTCATATTTTGGATATTTTTTCAGAAATTATTCTCTAAAAATTTTACTAATAACTAATAAACCGAAAAAATTAAGTGGATGAAGCAATAAATAAATGTGCTCCTCAAACACTTTGATATCGTTTCTTTATATTCGTTAATATGCATCATGTCCAATGGATTTATTTAAACAGGCATGAATACATTCTAGTCCGCATTGTATAACTTTATCATCTGTACATCATCTGTACACTGTACATGAGTCAATTATTAAAAATTTCATATTTTGGATATTTTTTCAGAAATTATTCTCTAAAAATTTTACTAATAACTAATAAACCGAAAAAATTAAGTGGATGTAGCGCCCCCTTAATGAAAATTGTTTAAATTTCGTCCGTTTAATTTTTTACGGCTTACATGCTGTTGGATAAGTCTAGGGTGACCATATCAAACGAGTAAAAAACCAGAACAGTCGAAAGGGTACTGCTTCCCCCCGATACCTCTCAATCGACATTGCCTTTTCCGCACGTTTTCGGCAGTTGAAAAGTTCTGGGGTCTGGTAGGCAGGGCTTGGACAGTAAAAAAGTTATGGGAGTCTGGGAGGAAGAGCTCTGCCAGAAAGTCTTTCATCGGAGTTCCACAGTGGCAGTTCTTGCTAGACCACCATAAGCAAACGTTTAATGCTGAGATGGTCTGTGCAGTACCGGCGAGGAGTTTTCAGTACTAAAACACGACATGGACGTAAATCAGAAACATCAGTGATCCCAAGTAGCTTCCCTGCGCTATGCCTGGCAATCTCTATTGACAACCATTATCTCTCGATTTGAGAGCTACAAAACCTACCGTTGTTACCAAAAATTTCTCGGTTTAATCGATTGTTATATGAAAACTGGCGGATAGCTTGGTGAAAGACCAGTTTGAGCCAGAGCTTGAAAAAATTGACATCCCTGCGTGAACTTGAAAGAAAACAAAATTCAATTCATGCCCGTCGCGATGAATTTTTTTGACTGGCGTAGGATGCGACTCGGCGGTTAGTCGCTATTCAGCGTCCTGGCGTGAAGGCATGTTAATCGTCCATTGGATATTTCACACGCATTTTATTCGACACTCCTCAATGTATTACCTGAGCCGTGGAACTTTTAATATTATCAATGTGTAAATAAATATAAATCGAATTTTATTGTATATCCATCGGATCTTGTATACGCGATTTGTTACTTTGCCTAAAGATCTTATTTCTTGTTGAAAATCTATTTATTTTATTGCCTCTTGTTGCTTGTGATTCACTTAGTCCGCTTTCTCTAGGTTTATCGTTTTCATACTATTCTCGCTGTTAATGTTGTATGGGCTTCCACGATTATCTGGTTTCAGTTGCTTTTGGGGTCTACGGGTCACGATCGCGTATTCGTGTTCTTTGTTATTTACTTTATTATCGGTGGTTCTGGCTGTTGTTTGGGAAGTAGTAGGCATATCACAATGATGGTTCACGCTGTGCGTACGTTCTGTTGTTCCAGTATTCGTTGGTGCCTGAGCTGCAACTCCGGTGGTTTGTGGTTTACTTGATGTTGATGAAGGGCTGGATGATGGGTATGCTTGCAGTTGATATTGCTTCATTAGAGGTTTGTGTACATGGTTTCTGGTAGTGTGTCTTCCGGTGTAACAACGTAGGACACACAGGGGTCTGTCCTTCATACGTGCACAGCGTGATTTGAGATTTGGTGACGAGTTTTGCTTTGAATTGAAAGTTCAGATATAAAGGAATAGGTCACTCGCATTCTCACGAAACAAAAACCGTTGGAAATACCTGAATTTTCTCCAGGTTTCTAACTTAAAGGATTCAACCGTTACGTGTTCCGACATGATGGTTGTAATAAATTTATTAATAGTACCCAGGTGTAGATCGTGCAGACGCTTATCAATCTTATCATTGTCAATATAAACGGGTCTCTTGGTCCTAACATTTTCATGCTCAATGACGTATTGCATGTTATCTTCCATAGCGTAGCTTTCCGTTATAGCCAAAGTTTTAAATCAGTATCGAGTGTGGTTAGCGTGTATAACGACGACTTCCGTCAGTCTATACTGCATTTGCAAATTTGCTGTTGAATTTTACTGCAGGGCTTGGATTGTGAAGCTTCAAATGAACGAATATAGCGATTTCCCCCTTGCATGAGAGCACTCATTCTCACACGTAAATGAGAACCTATGCCTGACGCAAACAGCTAAACGTGAGAAAGCTGAGTCCTTGAATGAACTTACCCTCTCGGCGAGAGGCAACTCATGCCTTCCCCAAAACAGATGCATGACGAAATAAACATACTCAAAACTGAAAAGTTACGTCTCTCTTGCATCGAATCTGCGCTGTCCGACGACACTCTTCATGAATACACTTGCACGTTGAACTGGTATACGACGAATGCTTCATTATCGTTAGTTTATAATGAGAATGAGGCATGCTGCTTCACGCCTTACTACACGGGATGAAGCAAACATTTTTTACCACTTTGGCTGGTGAAAATACGGGAATGAAAAGCGTTCGTCATATAGGTACTTATCATTAACGTACAGGAGCAGAATTTTGGCGCATCCGGGCGGTACACGAAGCGGTAGAAGCATTGGACCTTCGGCATTGGTGGCATTAACCGGCGCATAGACAAACCGTATACGAACTCAGATGCCACATTTACACCTGCCTCCCCGCTGAGTGCAAAGGCCATCATGTGCTCGTCATCACGCTTTTAGATCCGAAATCTTGTATAGGGCGTTTGTAGAAAATATAATGAATAAAGGAACACGGTGCCGGTGCCATTAATAACGTGGGGGTGGTTCAGTACCTCTCGATTTCTCAGAAAATGGTAAGATTTTTTGACTGTCGTAGATATTCGTGGAAGCGCCATTCTGAAACATTAATTTATACATTCTACAGTTTTTTTAGCAAGGAGATACGTGTTTCATTTTTTTTGCTATGCTCAAAACAAAAATTATTGGCAAAATCGTGATAATTAAAAGTGAAAAAATAACAAGTGCTATAGAAAGCCCAAGGTTCCTATTTTATGGAATGATTTTTGTTTTGGGTGAAAACGCAGATATTTTCAAAACGCTTACCACTTACCAATGAGCGTACGAAGCTTCAGCGGCTCGCGTCGGCGCACGCCACGCCACGGCAAAGATAATGCACAATGCCCAAATCGGCAGCAACTTTTTAACACATTCTTTTTGCTTCTTAAGGAGTTTCTCCAATAAAAATATCATAAGTAAATAAGATTCCATTACAAAAAATTAAAAATGATGGTCTGAATTGCCTCCTAGGGAGGTCCGAATCCTACATCGTAAAAGGATGGAAAAACGTAGAATTTTGAAAATCGTCGCCTAGCGCTGTCATGGAGTGGTACAAATGAATTTTTATAGCTCTGAAATTTAGCTGAGGTTTCAAACTAACAGTTAGAACCTTTGACCGATAAACACATCTATCCACCTAAAGTCCTTTTGATTTGATTAGGTAAGTCTGAATAGCCCCGGGTTCCACTACGGATCGGCGAGATTTTTTTTTCTAAAAAATGAATTTATATTATTTAGTGAAAATATGTAATGCGTTATTTGCATTACCAATATAGTGAAAACCCAATTTTATCAAACACCAATTCGCTCCCGACTTTGTCAGCCTAACGAAAAGGCGTTTGATAGACTTTAGCAGACGAACCAAGTCAAATCCGAGTAAATCCTTTTGAGCACTTTTTTATCATAAATATACAAAATATGCAAAAACAAAAACATTTTTTTTAAGTTTGCGCTAGAAAACTCCCTTTAGGAAATTCCTACTAAATAATCAGAAAGGATAATGAGACCATGTTTAGGGACTAAAGAAAAAATACTATGAAAATTATTAAAAAGAAAGAAAAAATATGTACCGATTTTGTCAATTTCCTCATAACGTACACCTGGGGCTGATAAAAACGGGGCACTGTATACATTCATTGTGTAACATAATCTGTCCTAGCATTTGAACCAGATGCGCAGAAAAAATATGTAAAATATAGCTAAAATTCTGCTTCATATCCACGAAAAAGCAAATTCATAGGATTCTTTTCAAAAATGTTATTTATTTTAAAGTTATGAATTATTTTGAACGTTGAGAGAGTTCGTGCATACAAAAAGCTTGAAAATCTAGAAAGGTTTAAATGGCTATACGATTTAATCCTAGATAGATGAATAGTCGATTGAAACACTGTCAGATAAAAGGTAAACATACGTTAGAGATGGCGAGTCTTTGTACCAGAGGGATTCAGCTTTTTTAGATTTGGTGGGTGGAGAGATTGAGTTATGTTAGAGCAGTTTCAGTTTGGATTTGTTTTCAAAAAGTTTCGAAGCTAATCTATAAAGGTTCTTGCTAGTAAAGCCAAAAGTAAATAATTTGACATACATTTTAGTCTTCAAAGAACGTGCATCAACCGGTTTTTGTTAAATTGGGGAAAATCTAACTCTCTAATCTAACTATTTTTTTAAAATTTGGGTGTAACATCTTTTATAATTTAAAAATCTGGCATAATGAAAGGTTTGTCATTTTGTCTAGAAACTGCAAAAAACTCTGGATGTGCCAGATAAATCTGTCATAATGGCATCCCTGAGTGCAACCGGAACGGAAACAATCAAATCTCCAGCAGAGTACTTTGATTTATTATCTCAAACAGTTTTGTTGCGAACTTTAAAACTGGTATACGCTATCCTTTTTGTTCCATCTGAAACGCGTTTAGAACTGTGTTTATTGGAAACACAGTTCTAAACGCGTTTCAGATGGGACAAAAAGAGTATTCAGCCAGTACACTTAAATTCGTTGAATTGGGGGAAACAACTTCGAGTCAAGTAACGAGGTAAGGACAAGTGCTAGAGCTGTTCAGTTCTAGATTCATAATTTTGACTAAAAATTCTAAAACTAAAACATACTCTTCACAGTAGCAGTTTGAGAGGGTGTTATTTTCAGTTTGAAATACATGCCACGTCATGTCTTACTGAACTCAAAAAATTTTTTCCCAGGTTCATCTAGGCTGAGTATCTGTGCTTCTCTGTGTATGTATTTGAAAATACAGTAAGGGCATGTTCAGGAGTGTTTCAGTTCTAGACTCATAATTTTGACAAATTGAAAATTATAAAACTAATACTTTCTTCCCCCGCAGCAGTATTTGCGGGTGTTCTAGTTAGTTAAAAATTCGTGTCTCGCCATGTCTTCAGCTCGTAAAAAAGATCTTTAAAAATCACCTTTCATTGCATGTTTCCAGTTTGATATAATGACCCATTCGGCCTAATTGCCCATTCGACCTAATGAATCGTTCGGCCAAATGGCTTTGGGACCATTCATAAATTACGTAACGCATTTAGGAGGGGATGGGATACCAAAAGTTGTGACATAAGGGGGAAGGGGAGTTAGATAGATCGTTACGTAACATGTTTTCACCGAAGAAAAAAGAAATTTCTAGGAATTTGTTGCATTATTGGGGGAAGGAGGAATGGAGAAATTTGTGACAATTTGTTACATGAGGGGAGGGGGAGTCAATTCTGGGCAATTTTTGCGTTACGTGATTTATGAATGGTCCCTTTCGGCCTAGTGACCAATTCGGCCTAATGGCAGTCGGCCTAACGGCATTCGGCCGTACGACTTTCGGCATACCGGCTTTCGGCCTAATGACCCAGCATCCACTGAAATTTATTAAATGATTTTGGCTATTAATCAAATAAGATATATCTAACCTGAAGATTGCATACCAAAGCTCATTAGTTAAAGTGGAAAATTCGGGGTTTGATAGATTAAAATTCATCCGCAAATTGCACGCTCTTGAAAAAGTAACATTTTCAATATCACCGTCAACCGTCCGATTGGTTCAATAGATATTGTCCCGTTACCATGAAACAATTTTGTTTTTAAAACGCTCTCGGAGATTAACGGTCACTTACTCAATTTGAAATAGTTTGCAATGAAAATAATGAACATATTGCATAAATGTTGCATTAAAATATGTAAATTTACTGAACATCCTAGCACTCTGAATCGCCAGAAAAAGTCTTAAAAGCAGTTCTATGTTCGTCGAGCATACTTTAAGTCGTATCTCTCCCCTCCCCCTACTACAACTACAACAATTGAGACTTCATTTCTAATCAGCGATCTAAAATTGCCAGATTTTACCCAGTTATACATAGAGGTTCAAAATCAGCGATAAAATCGCTTGCGAAATGTACCCTTGCGAATAACAATCTGATGGATGTTTTCTGCTAGACCATCGCAATCTCATGAAAATGGGAGAGAGCTGAGCTGTATAGTAGACCTCTCTTACCGGCAAAAAATTTCTCTGAATGATGTTGCTTCACGGCTCAATAGCGTCTGCGAAGCATTGAACAGCAGATGGCTTCAAAGGAATAAATATTCATCATATATACACATTCACGAAGGTAAAACATAGCCGAATACAGACTACACACGATGGGTGGATTTGAGAGCAGTGGTAAGCATGCATACACTCGTGAGTGTTTGAGAGAATGAACTATGCCTGCTTCTATTCAGTGCTTCGATTTCCAAGCCCTGTTTTACTGTTGAGTTTCAAACATCTTGAAATAAATGATCGATTTCGAATCGATGAAAGTAACGGTGCTTTATTGTTCACACTGGCTTGGGACGAAATTTATTATTCGATTGCTTTGCTTGTTTATAGTACTGTCACGTTACATATAGACAGCAGACTTTAGGTAGAAACTTTCGTTTGATTCACTGCACTGTTGACAAGCAGAGCGACTGATTAGGTGCTATTTTTATTTTTATGGAATGGATTTCCAGTAAGGCGAAAAAAATCCACTAGCAAGAGAACTCAAGTAGAAGCAGAAGCACGAAAATGCCGATGTGTCTTTTTAGAGGTACAACAGGGAATTCTTCGGGTCCCGGATTGAACGACGATTTAAGCCGAGAAGAAGCGCCTAAATCGTCATTCAATCCAACTGTTTCATCGATATTGACGAGGCACTCTTGAGAGATTAAAAAAACCATCGGAAGGTACAATTGGGATATTCGACTATAATAAGTTTTGTTTGTCGCATTCTGATTGGGGATGAGTAAATGTTGCAGTTATGGTTGCGGTCGGTCGTTACTGCGGTCTGGAGCATAGTGAAAATCGAGGACTGAATAAATAGAAATATATTAGGCTTACAGGAGAAAAACCAGGACAAATCAAGCATTTTCCTCGACTTCCCAGGACACCAGGACAGTCAATGCAAAACCAGGACATGTCCTGGGAAACCAGGACGTATGGTCACTAGGGTGGGGCATTGTTATATGAAAAAACGTAATCATAGCCACATCAACCGAGCACAGCACTTTTTTGGTACCTTTTGGGGTCCCAAACAACTGTGCAAAATTTGGGGTCGATTGGTGCTGACCCGGCGTGGCGCATTGCGTTTGAAATTTGTATGGAAATTAGTATGGGAAAACCTACATTTTTGCCTTTTTAATTCTACAGACTACAATACTTCTTGTAGTATGTCAACAAATAGATAGAAGTTTAGTACAGGATATGATGAACAACTTTGCCGAAGGATGTATGGTGTTAGAATGTCTATAAGCCAAGTTATAGCTGTTCAAAGTTCGATACATCGAATTAAATGCCAAAAATCATTTTTATTGCCAACACTGCGGGTGTACCAATGGAATGTCATATAGCATTCCAAAATAACATTATACATTTTAGATTTACCACATTGGTATGTTTGGATGAATTATTCAAAAGCCTTAGCTCAATTTCATAAGCGTAGGTAGTTGAGCAATAGGGCGTAATGAGGGGTGAGGGGGGGGGGGGGGGACTTTAATATGTAGAAATTTGAACTGAAATGTTGTCGAGTTGGAATGTTCAGATGAATTATTTCAAAACATTTACACAATATCCTACGCATAATAGTAACGTTGAAATGAAACATACTGTATCCTTTTGCCTTGACTTTTATCAATAGAAGTTACGTTACAGACTGAATCAATTGATGTCGAGTTGATATGTCAGAGGATTGCATTGATTATATTTCAGTTTAATACGCACTATGATTTGATGGGATGCTCATTTCAATGTTGCTCGATCACCTGAAGCAAAAATTGATGTAGGGATCTGGTAGATTTCATGTTGAAATCCAGAAATTAGCTTCACGCCTCGAGATCAAACAGCATAGAAATGAGCATGCTATCAAATCATGCGTTGTATACCGAAATATAATCCTCTGACATACATATCAACTCGACATCATTTGATTCAGTCTGTAACATGACTTCTATTGATAAAAGTCAAGGCAAATGGATACAGTATGTTTTATTTCATCGTTTCTATTATGCGTAGGACAATGTGTAAATGTTTTGAAATAATTCATCTGAACATTCCAACTCGACAACACTTCAGTTCGAATTTCTACATATTAAAGTCCCCCCCCCCCCCCCCCCCATCACCCCTCATTACGCCCTATTGCTCAACTACCTCATGAAATTGAGCTAAGGCTTTCGAATAATTCATCCAAACATACCAATGTGGTAAATCTAAAATAAATAATGTTATTTTGGAATTCTATATGAAATTCCATTGGTACACCCGCAGTGTTGGCAATAAAAATGATTTTTGGCATTTAATTCGATGTATTGAACTTTGAACAGCTATAACTCGGCTTAGAGACATTCTAACACCATACATCCTTCGGCAAAGTTGTTCAGCATATCCTGTACTACACTTCTATCTATTTGTTGGCATACTACAGGAAGAATTGTACTCTATAGAATTAAAAATGCAAAAATGTAGGTTTTCCCATACTAATCTCCATACAAATTTCAAACGCAATGCGCTACGCCGGGTCAACACCAATCGACCCCAAATTTTGCACAGTTGTTTGGGACCCCAAAAGGAACCAAAAAAATACTGTGCTGAAAAAACGATCATTTTGCCCCACCCTAATGGTCACCCTAGATAAGTTATCTGAACGTATAAATTCGACAAAACAAAAAAAACTAGGATGTTATTTCACTATTAAACCTACTTACCATTGGAGCACTAGCAGTTATGTCAGAGATTTTGAATTGAATTAGAATCATTGGACAGCTATAATATTTTTCAGGACCATTTTCGCACCATACTTCCTTCGGCAAAGTTATTAGGCATATCATGCATACACATTATAGTTTGCATTCCTCAGGCAAATTCTCTACCCGATCAGAACTAAATAACAGAAAGCTATCAAATGTATATCTCATGTTGATATTTATTACTCACTGTGTTATCTTTGTGATGTCCCGGCCCTTATTACGGGTATCACTTCACGGTGAAAACGAAGTGAAGTGATCAACACCCTATTCCGGCTGTCACCGTCGTGATAAAATATGTAAGAGTTCATCCGAAGTGACAATTTTAATGAACTCGGTGTTATTATGAACGTCACGCCACGATCGCTTTGTCGAAAAAAATGACACTTCTCGTGAATATTTTCCACCATCGCTTTCAAACGTGAAAATCAGCCATGCAGAATGAAGTAAGTTCAAAGTTTGAATAATGTATTGTTTTTTATTATTTTTGTTAATCTTTGTACACTTTTTAGCAGGAAAAATACGGAAAAGCGACAATTTACCTGCATCGTTGGTAACAATCCCGAGCTAGCTAGAGGAAGCAAATATATAAGTTCGAGAGAATCAGTTACTTCGCTCTGGTGGACTGTTACAAATTTGCTGAACAGCTTGTGTTCTCCCACCCGTACCGTTGCAGCCTGGCAAAAGGTAAGTTGGGCAGTTTTAATTGTATTGTTTGTTCTATGAATTTCATTGCTGGGATCGATGATTCTGGTTGAAGCATACAAATGCTCAATTTTATGCTGGTTTTTGTTTTACTAACTGTTTTTCTCAGGTCTGGGCCGACAAAAAACTGCAGCTGAAACGTAAGTTGCAACACAATAAAAGTGAATTGACGGCCACTGGCGGTGGGTCAAATACGTTGCACTCGTTCAATGATTTGGAGAAAACTTTAAATCGCCTCCTTGCGCTTGAGAGAACGGTTAATCACAATGGTAAAATTTCGAGCGATTTGGAATTTATCTAGCATAAATAACACTTTTTCTAACCTAGGCTCTGTTTTTGGAAAGCACCCAGTACAACAGTCCCTTGTGACGAATAACAATACGAGGATCCAAGCAACATTGAGGTTAAGCAGTACATAACAATGCAGCTCTTGAAGAACCTGGAACAAGTCAGTTAACAAGGCATGAACGAGTACGAGCAACCAAGCGTAATTTCCGGAAAGCTCTGCCCGAAACGGCAAATGATGTTGGACAGCCAGAACCATAAAAGTCAGCAGTTGCAATATCAGCTACAGCTGCTCTAGTATAAAAAGCAGAAGTTTGACTTCGAAATGGGGCGAGCAACAATTGGTAGTAATGATGACCAAAACGATCACGCAGTGATTGACAAAAATGGTAGTAGCAACGAGTGAATATTTTTAGGATTATCAACAGAACATGACTATCTACTTCTTTGATTATTTTATTGAAGACATAACGTTTTAAATAAATATTAGCCGTTTAAGAAAGTTAAAAGTAAGGTTGACAATCATTTCATATCACCGCCAGGCATCTTTTCTGTGTTAACAGAAAAAAAAACGTTTTTAATCCACCTAACAGTGTGATGAGACATTTCTTATAACTCTTATTACTCTCTTCGGATATTATATCGTTTGAGAACATTTAGAACTTGATGCTTCGCGATGTTTTTTGATAACACATACTACATGGGATAGTGGCAGGACTCAGAGAATCGCTCAAATCAGCATAGGACAACATCAGTGCTAGAAATCTCAAACCAAATCAATGGGAAAGCGAAAAAATGGCCCATAAAATAGACATACCAACGAATTATTGTTAATGCTGTGTTAATAAAATATCTAAATTGTGGTGGGAAAACTGAATTTTCCTAAAGGGGTTATATATTGTAATGAGCCAAAAAAATCGATTTTTTTTAATCGATTTGAAGTTTATTCTTTACTCAAATTTCCAACGCGACTGAGAACTAAGAAATCAACGCTTTTTCTTGAAAAGGGTGATACTAGCAGTGATACCATTCAAAGAAAATCAACCGTGAATATTTCCAGGCTTGGTTTTATTTCCTATTTAAGAACTATTGTGTTTTGTTTTTTTTGCCTGATTCAGTGATCGAAATCCAAAACTTAACAAAGTATTTGAAATTATTAAATTAAAATTTGTTTTTGCTATTGAAATTGACAAAGTGATAGTATCGCCCCTTTGGCGATTGTTTACTTTTTCGGTCCCACCTAACAGCATTGAAGTATCGCCCTTACGTTTTTTACGTATTTACCGATTTCGTCCGTGTTTTTTTCAATAGCGATCATTGTTACTATTTACAGCTGGTATCAGCTTGATAATTCTAAGAAAAATACGAAAATAACAGTTTCGCCTCTAAACTGCTAGCAAAAAAAGTATCGCCCTGTTTGTTTGCATGGAGCGTGGAGGGCGAAACTTTAAATAAACAAACAAAAATACAGTTTCGCCCGTTGTATTTTTTGCTGTAGTTTAAGAAATCAATATCGTAGAATCCAAATTTTTAGGTTAATTTGTTGCGTTTCAAAGCCCTCATTCGCATGTATGAAAAAGCCTTATGTTCACATTTGTAAGTATCGCCCTTTTCACAAAAAAGCGTTGAAATGAAATCGCAGCTCCTGATATCACGCTATCTATAAAGTGCATGCGTGCATCGTTCCAAATTTTACGTCGACATCGACTTTTTCTAAAAGCGACTTCCCAGTAGTATCCTTGATTTGAATTATTATCGCTAATCCTAATGCCAAAGAACAAATAAAAACCTCTCGAAAACGAACCGTTTGGGAAAATCATCATCATTACTGGAATTTTCATTTTCACGAAACTTTTCGATAACCTTCCGTCACTTGCGTTAGTGCACTGGGTGCACAGTGCTCTGAAAATCTAGCGAAATCGTCTTAGGGCACCAGTGGGTCTAATTCAGAGCTATCTGCGCGGCGAGTTAAATCTGTAAAGAATACTAAAAATTAATTTCTATTCCATAATTTTCAGTTCAGCAATTCGAGACATCGTGCTCACCGCAAGCCATGAAAAATAGACTACGTTGTGAAGCGATGGTCACTATTTATTAAAAAATCACAGTTAAATACAAAAAAAACTATTAACAAATTTCAAATAGTTTTTAATTTTCACAAACTTATTAGGAAAAATTGTTTAATAAGCTTACGTAATATTGTGTAGGAAAAAAGTTGAAAATTTCAGTATTTTCTCTATCTGCAACATATAAACCCTTAAGTATATCAATTAATTGGTATACGAATTGGAATAGGTTTGCCAAATGTTGGAAGAAGTCTATAAAATAACCCTTTGAAAACTACTTAAAATTGTTGTAGATCGATGTAATAAAAAAATCTCCAAAAATGAAATGTACCTAATTATGTGAAACACAGTGAATAATACATACAATAAAGACCCATTTTTATCAGTCTCATGGTGTATTTTAGGCTGACAAAATGGGGACATTGACTAAATCGGGCAATTTTTTTTCTTTATAATAAACTGAAGCTGTTAAAATATTCTTACCGTCCCTCTATGAAGTCTGATAACTATTTCTGATTATGATGAACTTTTTATTTTTGCATATTTCCATCTTCATGATAAGGAAAGGGAAAATGTACTTTTGCATATAAAATATTTAAAATAATCCATAAAAAATTGAAAAACGATCCATAAAAAAGTTGGCCATGTTCCATAAAACAAAACTGAAAATCCATAAAACAATGTGAATGATCCATAAAAAGGGGTGATTTGATCCATAGATTATGTAAAATTGAACCATAAAATGGTCGCAAAAGAGCACTAAAATAGTAATAAAAGAGCAATTAAAATCAAGCAATGCCCCATAAAAATATTGGAAATGTTCCATAAAATGATACATTTTGCGCCATAAATTAACTGACATTGATCCATAGAATATTAACAATGTACAATAAAACACGTCGATATGTTCCATAATATCGACAAAAATGTTCCACGGTATTACAAAATGGAGCAATAAAATGTCAGAAAAAGTTCTATAAATTTGATGAAAATGCTTGCTAAATAATTTTTCTTGGTCCATAGAAGATGTAAAAATGAACATTAGAAATGATTCATATATCGAACGTTAAATTATGGTTCATGGATATTTACAAAACTATCCATAAGAAAAGAAAATGTAAAACGATCCATTAATATGTACTTATGCACTAGAAAAAATAAATTTAATGAATTCATGCGAAATTTTATGGTAAACTGAAAAAATAAGTTGTGCTTAATAATTCTCATAACAGTGACAGTGTTTTAACAAGTGAGCTTATACTGGGAGCTAGTGTGATGCGGCTTGGCCGCATATCCGAGACCAAGGATCTGAAGCGGCGCAAAGCCGCTGAGGATCCGTTGGACGAGGCATTGATTAACCCGTGGCTGGAATTGCAAGCAAACCTGTGGTCCTCTCGTTTGCCCGGTTTACTTAAACATAGGGGCTATAGCTAGTTAAAAGCCGACTAAGCGACAGCGTTATTCAGATAGCATTTGCGACTCATGTCAGCCTGTATCAGTGGTCTAATAGCTCTCAGCGCTCTAATATCATAAATACCCTGACGCTTAAAAAGTTACCATAATGATTTCAGGTTAGCTAAGGTCAGTTACCTGACTTTTGGGATACGGAAGCTTAAGTTTAACTATAATGTATGCATTGTTTGTTGTAGTTTGACATTACAAGCAAATGTAATAAACTTTATTATTAGTTCGAATAGCAAAAATTTCGCATGAATTCATTAAATTTAATTTTTCTGGTGCATAAGCACATATTAATGGATCGTTTTACATTTTCTTTTCCTATGGATCGTTTTGTAAATATCCATGAACCATAATTTAACGTTCGATATATGAATCATTTCTAATGTTCATTTTTACATCTTCTATGGACCAAGAAAAATTATTTAGCAAACATTTTCATCAAATTTGTGGAACTTTTTCTGACATTTTATTGCTCCATTTTGTAATACCGTGGAACATTTTTGTCGATATTATGGAACATATCGACGTGTTTTATTGTACATTGTTAATATTCTATGGATCAATGTCAGTTAATTTATGGCGCAAAATGTATCATTTTATGGAACATTTCCAATATTTTTATGGGGCATTGCTTGATTTTAATTGCTCTTTTATTACTATTTTAGTGCTCTTTTGCGACCATTTCATGGTTCAATTTTACATAATATATGGATCAAAACACCCCTTTTTATGGATCATTCATACTGTTTTATGGATTTTCAGTTTTGTTTTATGGAACATGGACAACTTTTTTATGGATCGTTTTTCAATTTTTTTCTGGATCATTTTTGTTGTTTTAGCGGCGCAAACTTAGGGATGCCATAAGGAAAACATGCTCAAGAAAGGAATTACTTCAATTCAGTCTTGTTTGTCTGTTAGAGCCCATCAAACATATGTTCATATTTGGCTGATAAAATCGGGGTTTCAATGTATTATAATAGATATTCAGCATTCGAAGGAGTTTCTTGTGAACGAGTGTAGAACGACTTTGTTTCTACTTACTTGAAGTCAGCGGCGTAGCCAGAAATTCGGTTTGGTGAAAATCGATCATACTGTCCAAACGGCATAATTCCGAAACCGTAATTTTTGAAGTTTTAAAATTATGCAGAATTAATTTTTCAGAAAATAGTAACAGAGTTCGTGTCTTTAGCGAATTTGTTGAGACTTTATTGTAGTCATGAATATTAACCTGAGAAAATTCACCATAAATACTTCTTGGACGATATGCAGTCAAAATTATTTTATTAAATGATGCGCTGTTTAACGTTTGTAAAACTCATCGAAGATACTAAACCTCCGAAATTGGCGGTTTCAAAATGATGTTATCTTGACCTTAAATTACTGTTTTTAAGCATTTGACCTAAAAATATAATTGGTCATACAACAAAAATCAAATGCTCATCAAAATCGATCAGGACCTGCTAGAATCGAATGGAAATCGTCATTTTTCATAAATTTCTCTCTACATTCGGAAGGTGTTATCCTCGTTATTAATCATATTACTTTTTCGTCTCAACTCGACGCATTCCCAAAATAAAAACCTGTTTTAATCCACCTAGTGGTGCAATTGTGCTTTTCTCATTTGTCCAGACTACGATTCCATGGCTGGTTATGTTCAATACAATGGTGGAAATGAATATTACATGTTCAGTACGATTTGCACATACATACAACGGATCGACAGCCACGATCTAGAGATGCTATGTGATACTGAAACATCGCTTGAAACCAGCGGCGGATCATGGAGAAAGATCCGGGAGGTCCACGTCCTGCCGAAAATTTTCAACTTGTTAAGAAATTTTAAACTAGTTTTAATTTTAAAGTAGCAAACCCCTCACTGCATACTCCCTCCGGGCCGGTATGATTGACGATTTTTAGAGTGATTGCATATCCTTTCTATATGAGAAAGACAAAAATGTACCAAAGTCCAAAGAAGTCAATTTTTGTCAAACATCTCAATGTTTCATGCATTTTAAAGTCATTTGGCATCAAAAATACAAATTTGATTTTGAAAATTTTTCATTTCCGTTTATATGGGAATTTGCTGTGTGATTGCACTCTTCAACTCGTAACTCCGGAACCAGAAGTTCAATCAATAAAAAATTCAATAGCAGCCGATGGGAAGGTTGTACCTTTCATTTGAAACTAACTTTGTGCAAATCGGTCCAGCCATCTCTGAGAAACAAAGGTCACATTTTTTTCCACATACACACATACACACACGTACACACACACACACAGACATTTTCCGATCTCGACGAACTCAGTCGATTGGCATATGACACTCGGCTCTCGGGTCGGGAATAGATTGACGAATTTTAGAGTCAATGAGAAAGGCAAAAACATTTTTAGCAAATGTTGAAAGTTATGCATTTTTTTGGTGAGCAGTTCTATATTTCATAGACATTAAATCAATTTTAACTTCGCTTCCTATTAAATAAAAACCCTTATTACAGTACATTTCTACAAAAACGAGCTCAATTTGAAAATAAATCTGAGGATTATGATTGATTACAGAACTCTGGAATTTTCTATTGGAATGTTTTCAGGCAGGAATTTGATATTGATGCTATTAGACAACTGTGACATCAAGACCAATAGATCAGTTACATATCAGGACCCCATTCCGACAATTTATCAAAAGTCCTCATGATGTTTACAACAACAGGTTATCAATCTACAGATCAGATAATTGTTATTGTAACATTGAATTAAATCAGTCTGCATCAATAAATTTTCAACTTCAATCCAATATTTTTTTGGGTGTTGTCGGGGGGGGGGTTGCATGGTGTTAAACCCCAAAATCTTCTCTTGGCTACGCCGTTGCTTGGAGTTATTTATTTCGCTTTTCTTTTTCCGATATGTTTCAGATCGATTGATGGTTATAAGTTAGAAAAATTGCAGTCAGAAGGTTCGCACAAATGAACATTTTTACACTGATATGTTATCAAATTCCTTTTAGACAACTTGGAAGTGTTCGGTGATTATTTCTAGCGGTTGTAGATAGAAAAATGAAATACAAAATTCGTTTTATCAAAATAATGTTTGGCTTATTTCAATGGATTATTACTATATTGAACAATAAATAGGCGACAAAGAGTAATCCACAAACAACAAGCCATAACTTTCAAAGTATTCAAAAAAAATATTTAAAGTCTTCAGTAAAGTTATTAGCAAAAGTAAGAGCTACAAATTTGCTGAAGACATCATTTCGATATAATCACTTCCAAGAAAATTTGTGAAAATATCTCACTCATAGGGGGATTAATCAGCAAAATCACAATACCAAAAGAAAGGGCATATTACCTCCATTAAATTCTCCGAAGATATTATTGACCTAAAATAAGCCGTTTTGGCTTTAAAAATAGATTACATGTTTTTGGTCATATTTCTGGCAATGGGAAATGATAAAAATCTTTCGTCCGCATTTAATGTTAAATATCTCTTTTGATAATAGTCCAATTTCAACAATCTATAGCTTGTTCGAAAGGTATTCGTAAAGCTGTCTAAAAACATATTAGTCTATATTGTCAATTTCGGCAGATAATTTAAAAAAGCTGCAAAAAGCGCCATTTTTTACGCATTCAAACATTCATATCTTGGAAACTAAACATCAGAATCAAAAACAAATTAATAGCGTTCATACTGTTGTTTAGTTCTTTCATTTTAAATTGGTTTGAATAAGATCGGTTCAGCCATTGCTGAGAAACACGAATGAGAATTTGTCCGTTACATACACACACACAGACATTGTCCCAAATCGTCGAGCTGAGTCGATTGGTCTATAAGACTCGGCCCTCCGGGCCTCGGAAAAAATCTTGAAAGTTTGAGCGAATTCTATACATTTCTTTTGTAAGACATGTAAATATAACTACATTTCCCATAAGACAGATAAGGTTGATAAAAAACTGAGGCATCGTGCTGCTGACACTAGTATTGCTGTGATTCTTGTCTTTGTTGTTGCCACTGCTATCCTCACCCCGCCATATTTCTTTCTAGTTAGATCTTTCAAGTTCACAAAGTTGTCTTCCTCTTTCAGGTTGGGGGCCGGAGCTGGTTTCTTTTTCGATGAAACTGTTCCTATTCCACCAGCGGCAGCTGAGCCACCACCTCCAAGTGAGAACGAAGACGATTTCACCTTATTAGCGACAATCCACTGGGCAGGTTTAACGAGACCATCCGGCTTCCCACCGAATTCGGACAGTGTGAGAAAGGCTTTCGCCGAATTCACGCTCGGTACCACCTTTTAAGCTGACATTATCTTTTTGCATCCTTCGGGAGAACAACCGTTGGCACTTTGTACACTACGCTGGAAACGGACACGTAATCATCCACTATATCTCGGTGCTTGGTTGGCATAGTGTTCAAATTTACCATACCGTTGCTACCTTCGAGATCCGCATACAAGTCGGATTTCTTAATGCCCGACTTAGTGGTTCCTGTTGAAAGTAAAGCAGGGATTGAGTAATTTCTTCAACATCATGTTGTTCACTAAAACTCACCTGCCAACGCCGGAAAGTCCGCTGCACTGGGTTTCTTCCTCCCCAGGGATAATCATGCTGGTACTTGGTTCGGAGCTAAACCATCTTGACCTATTTTTTGCTAGTTTCTGTAACTGTTGCAGCCGTTGCTTGGCTTACTAAGTTTTAGCAGCGAGCTGGCGGTAATGTTACTACTAAAGCCTTCATTGATACTGATTGATTCAGAACCTTCTCCACCTTCCGACCCGAGGGCGGGAAAGTTCTCTTTCGTCCTGGTCAAACCGGCAACGCCAAACACTCGCTGTCGTATGGAAACATTGCACAAGTTCCTCCGTACATTCTGGACAGCTTGGCGATACACCATCCGTGCAAACAGAAATGAAGATTATTGTTAGGTAGAATGCTGCACAAATGTTATCACAATTACTCAATATCCATTTGATAATGGGTGAGGCCTGTCGAAATCAAGCAATTGAATTAGTCATCAAAAAACAAATGTATAATAGTAAAGCAGGAAGAAATTACTCCAAAGTAAAATAAATAAGTGAACTTTTAATTTTACCAAATAATCCTCTTCACTGCCTGTATCAGAGCACAATTGAGCAACCGAAAACAAAAGTCTCAAGGATAGAACGTGATTCTTAAATCTCGTTTCAAATATATTATAATCAGTGTTTCAAAAATCACTCCAATCAGCATGCGTCGAAGAAACCACAGTTTGACAAATCATTAAAATCCATGATTTCATCACTCATTTTTTTTTTTGGCTCCTTAGGAGTGAAAACCGCCAAGGAGTGAAAACATAATTATAGATTATAATTGCAGCATACAGTTTAAAAGCCCGAGCTCAATTTAGATTTTCAATTTTCATTTTATCAAGCACAAAAGCAAAACAGATCCTTCGTACAATCCATGGCGAAAGCTTCTTTTCGATAGACCTCGAAGGTCAGCATTCAATGGTTAGCGTACTAGGCTAGGCTTAGGCCATTACAGTAATAAATAGTACACCTGTTTTACATCCTTCCACTATGCATTTGAACTTTCGGATTTCATCACTTCATGATTATTGTTATAATAATATATTTGTTAAAGAAAATTAAATTGAAAACAAATGATTTGCTTCAATATATACAGGGTGCGCCATCTGGATGTATCCTATTTCAACATTGAACAACTCCGCCATTTTCCAGCCGATTTTGACAGATACACACAATTCTGAAACATCATTTAGTGTCTTTTAGCTATAAGTCGATTTACGCCAAAAGAACACGCTGAAATCGTAGCGCATTACATGGAAAACGATCGTTCAATAGTGAAAACTGTGCGTGCTTATCGTAAAAAATATGGCAGGCTCACTTCAGCCTTTCCGGCGGAGTAAACAAACAAAATTGTCGAATTTGGGGGACACAGAACCCACACGTCAAACACCACTACACGACCAGAAAGTAACTGTTTGGGCCGGATTTTGCTCCAAAACAATCATCCGGTCCTTATTTTTTCAAAGAGGTAGAGACCATCGACACTTTGTCTGTCTACAAATGCAAAAAAGGTCTGAAAAACGTCTATTTTCAACAAGACATTAGCGAGTTTGAAATTAAATTCGGTCTATAAGTGGCGACAGAACAATAATCACAAACCGGAGTGGACAGGAGGAGCCAAAACCAGGAGTGAAAACCTAAGAGTCAAAACCCACTTGGATTGCTTTGATTTTTTACTCACTCCCAGAAATGTGCATAACAATGATTGGTTTCCACCGCTCCTTTGGAAACAGGTTCCTTGGTGTGAAATGTGTGGTTTATTTGAAACACTGATTATAATATAAAAACCGGATATAAACCTCAAGCATAAAAATCGGACTGGAACAGTACTTTGTAAGAGTCGAATAAAAAAATTTAAGGGTTGTGTATAAGACACGACCACAATGACATCAAAAATCCAGCCAGTTTTATGAGCCAGCAATATTATCCGTGGCCAAATTAAAACCCCTAATGCCATCGACTGTTTCAGAACTACACACAGGCATGTTATTCTTTACTAGGGGCCGTTCATAAACCACGTAGACTCATAGGGGGTACGGGGGGTCTAGCAAAAGTCTATGTTTGTCTACGAGGGAGGAGGGGGGTGTCTTTGAAAAAACTACGTAGACTTTTATTTTTTGTTATTCTTGTATTACTAATTATAAGTAGGATTTAAAGAGAGTTGTATTCAAAATATCGGTCTATTCAGCTGGGTGTATTTATGCAGACACTTCAAAGCTAGTTCACTGTTGAGGTAACTACTCGTTAAGCGACCACTCAACCCAGAACCCACGATTTTTTTGGACCACCTCACACGTTGTTGTTTCTTGCCTATATTTTGACATAGTTTTGATCTAGGAATAATACAAAATGACAGTGCTAAAGACGATCACCCAAAATACCTCTCGACGGAAGATTTTGACTGTGAAATCATCTGAGACACCACTAGTTAGCAGACATGCATGGGCCATTAAATGCATGAACCATAAAAAGTTCAAAAATGGTCAAAATTAAGCATTAAAACCATCATTGTAACAACAAAACACCCGATTTTTAACAATAAGTGGATTATTTTTAATGTAGAATACATTTAAGGTTTCAATATAGGGGTCCCGTTTCAAAATATCGGCTGCGGCGCCGCGTCAGATTTTGAACGTTAATAACTTTTATCATACTTAACAGAATGATTTGATTTTTAGGCCAATTTGTTGCAAATATGTTCCTCTATGCTGTATTAAAATTTGAAGTATGTATAACATGTACTAATAACAAAAAAATGTGTTTTGAAAAATCTTTCGAAAACGACTCGGAAAAGTGAAAATTTTCAGCCCATCCCGCACAGAGCCGTCGTTATGGTAGACCAACCGAACAATAAAATAATGAAAAGTTTATATATATATAGGTCCACTACATGTTTGTTCGTATGGTTATTCGCATTGGGTTGCTTGACGAGAGCACTTGGTGGGGGAAAGACGGCATATTCCTTTGGTTAGGCCATTAGAAGCCGGACGGAAAGGAAAGGCTCATGCACGGCACGAGAACGAGCGAGAAAGCGATAGTAGTGCATATTAGCGCGATTATATAAATATCTGTCGGTCGGTTTTTCTCATCATTCGTATTCGTTCAAGCACTAGCAAGCAGCCAGTCCACCGAAGAAAAGTAGTTGGCGATGACGACGGCGGAAAAAGTGCCCCAGCTACTGGTGACTCATCGCAACCCGATCAGGAACTGTCGCCCTGCAAGAATTTCGCCCCAACTAAAGGGCAACAGAGTAGGCTATCGTTCCAGCGTCTGGATCGTGAGATTGTGCAGGACTGCAAAGTCGAGCTACGCTTACAAAGCTCAGTCGTAATGATGCCCCGAGAAGCCAACGATGCCTACTTCTTTTTTTTTCCATACGTTTATTTGACACGGCATTTGCAAAAGCTTTTTACGCCAGTTTCTTTTTTTACATAGCACGTTACAAAAATCCTTAAGACTAATTTTAACTATACTAGTACTTTGTCTAAAACTAACACTGAAATCACTTTATTGTTTGCTTTTTTCCTTACATTGTTGTGTTTCATATTGATCTAGTATTTTCGGGTGTATTTATTTACTTTTTTTCTGTTATTGTCTAAATTTAAAAACTAAATATTCTAGGACACTTTAATTGGTGAATGATTAGCCTTGGATGAGAGTATGAGGAGACGAATTTAATTAAATTTTGACAGACGCTGTTTTTAGAAAATGATAGATAAGTTCCATGTATAGAGGATCGCGATACGCCAGGATGTCTCTAACAGGAACATGGATTGGTCTTCTTCGGACTTGTAAAGAATCTACTAATTGTGATCTGGCTTCACGATATTCAGTGCAGGACCAAACAACATGCTCAATGTCATGGTAACCTTCTCCACAAGCACAATGATTACCCTCAGCGAGCCCAATACGACGGAGATGCGCATCTAAAGTATAATGATTGGACATGAGCCTAGACATCACACGGATGAAGTCCCGACTTACATCCAATCCTTTGAACCATGCCTTCGTTGATACTTTAGGGATAATTGAGTGTAGCCATCGTCCCATATCTCCATTGTCCCAAGATGTTTGCCAACTAGCAAGTGTCCTCTGTCGAGAAGCGCTATAAAATTCATTGTAAGCGATGGGTCTTTCATATATTTCACCATCTAGTGCACCAATCTTGGCTAAATTATCAGCTTTCTCATTGCCCGCAATAGAGCAATGGGCGGGGAGCCACACTAGGGTAAATTTATAACATTTTCTTGTCAGGTTACTCAGAGATTCTCGTATCTTCCCCAAAAAGAATGGATCGTGATTATCAATCCTCTTTGAGCGTAGAGCTGCAATTGTGCTGAGACTATCAGTGAGGATAAAGTAATGGTTCGGGGGTAAAGTATTAATTATTTGAAAACTATAGTGAACTGCTGCTAGTTCCGCTATATAAACAGAGGCGGGTTCTGCAAGTTTGAGATAAATTGAAAAATTATTGTTGAAAATACCGAAACCAGTGGCCTCACTGATCCGTGACCCATCAGTGTAAAACATTTTAAGGCAGTCTATGTGTTGATATTTACTTGTGAATATTTTAGGGATCTCCCGCGAGCGTAGATGATCCGGAATTCCACGAATCTCTGCTTGCATGGACGTGTCGAAGAATAAAGTGGATTCAGGAGTATCTAGTATATTGACGTATGTGGGAACATACCTAGCAGGCGTTATTTCTTGTGACATGTGATTGAAATACACTGTCATGAATCTGGTTTGGGGTTGAAGCTCGACAAGTCTTTCAAAATTTTCAATTACCAGTGGGTTCATAACCTCACATCGGATAAGTAAACGAGAAGAGAGATCCCCGAATCGGTCTTTTAAAGGAAGAACTCCCGCTAGTACTTCAAGACTCATCGTATGGGTCGACTGCATGCAACCTAAGGCAATTCGTAAACAGCGATACTGTATCCGTTCCAGTTTAATAATGTGAGTGTTCGCAGCTGAACGGAAACAGATGCACCCATATTCCATTACTGAAAGTATTGTTGTTTGATACAATCTTATCATGTCACTTGGATGAGAACCCCACCATGATCCAGTTATTGTTCGCAGAAAATTTATCCTTTGTTGGCATTTCGTTATTAGATACCTAATGTGGCCTCCCCATGTGCCTTTAGAATCGAACCAAATTCCAAGGTATTTAAAAGTCAGGACTTGGGCTATCGTTCTACCAACCAACTGAAGCTGAAGCTGAGCTGGATCACGCTTCCTTGAAAAAACAACCAACTCTGTTTTCTCCGTAGAGAAATCGATGCCTAACTTCAAAGCCCAACTTGATAAATTATCCAAACTATCTTGCAGTGGTTGTTGTAAATTTATAGCTTTTGGTCCTGTAACAGAAACCACGCCATCATCTGCAAGTTGCCTTAGAGTGCATGGGCTGACAATACAATTATCAATATCATTCACGTAAAAATTGTAGAGAAGGGGGCTTAAACAAGAACCTTGTGGGAGGCCCATGTAACTTATTCTGAGTGTCGCCAAAGCGCCATATGAAAAATGCATGTGCTTTTCTGACAATAAATTGTATAAATAATTATTTAATGTCGGTGAAAGACCACATTGATGTAGCTTCTCCGAGAGAACATCAATGGAGACTGAGTCGAATGCTCCTTTTATGTCTAAGAACACAGACGCCATTTGTTCTTTTTTTGCGTAAGCGAGTTGGATTTCTGACGAAAGTAGCGCCAGACAATCATTCGTTCCCTTTCCCCTCCGAAAACCAAACTGGGTATCTGATAGCAAGCCGTTCGCCTCAACCCAATTGTCGAGACGTCGTAGGATAATTTTTTCCAACAATTTCCTGATGCAGGATAGCATTGCAATCGGTCGATACGAGTTATGATCGGAGGCTGGTTTTCCCGGTTTTGGAATAGCGATAACTCTCACTTGTCTCCAGTCGTGCGGGACAATGTTCTGCTCAAGAAGCTTATTGAATAAATTCAACAAGCGTCTTTTTGCTAGGTCAGGCAGATTCTTCACCAAGTTGAATTTAATTCTGTCTAGTCCCGGAGCATTATTGTTGCATGAGAGGAGTGCAATTGAGAATTCCATCATTGTCAAAGGCGAATCTATGAAATCGTTACTTGTGGGAGCATCGCGAGTGATTTTCTGCGCAGGAGCAGAATCGGGACAAATTTTCTTGGCAAAATTAAATATCCAACGATTCGAAAAATCTTCGCTTTCATTAGTCACGTTTCGATTCCTCATTCTTCTGGCTGTGTTCCAAAGAGTACTCATTGATGTTTCTCTTGACAAGCCATCAACGAAGCGTCTCCAATAACTAGACTTTTTGGCACGACGTATACTGTCAAATTTGTTTTGCAAAATGAAATAATTTTCAAAGTTCTCACGTATACCCCCTTTCTGTTTCATAATTTCTTTGTAGGCAACTTGTTTAGCTTCATATGCATCAGAGCACTCTTTGTCCCACCAAGGATTAGGGGGGCGTCTATTTATTGTCATTCCAGGATTGCATTTCGTTTGGGCTTGTTCTGCTGCTTCAATAATTAAACCCGCTAAGAATTCATATTCTTCGGTAGGGGGTAGCTCTTCTGTCGAAGCAAGAGAAGTGGAAATTAATGTTTCGTATGTTTTCCAATCAATATTTCGTGTTAAGTCATAAGGAACATTGATTGAATTCGTAAGGCCTAATTCACTGTTAATTGAAACAACGATTGGCAAATGATCGCTACCGTGAGGATCAGGTACAACCTTCCACGTGCAATCTAACCGAAGTGATGTCGAGCACAGAGATAGATCTAATGCACTTGGACGTGCAGGAGGTCTGGGGATGCGTGTTGATTCGCCAGTATTTAAAACTGTCATATTAAATTCGTCACAAACATTGTATATCAAAGAGGATCGATTATCATTGTAGAGGGAACCCCACAATACACCGTGCGAGTTGAAGTCTCCCAGTATCAGACGCGGAGCAGCCATGGATTCCACTACCTCAAAAATTTGACGTTGTCCAATTTGAACTTTGGGAGGTATATATATAGAAGCGATAGACATGTCTTTGCCTTTAATGTTCGTTTGGACAGCTACAGCCTCAATGCCCGCAAACAAGGGGATGTTAATTCTATAGAAAGAATAGCACTTTTTAATTCCTAGAAGCACTCCTCCATATGGGGTGTCTCGGTCTAGGCGAATAATGTTGAAATCATTTAAGTTGAAATTAATGTTTGAGGTAAGCCATGTTTCACATAAAGCAAAAGCATCGCATTTTAAATTATGCAGTAAAATTTTTAAGGAATCAATTTTAGGTATGATACTTCTGCAATTCCACTGTAAAACAGTGATGGAATCTTTCATTGGAGGAGGTGAATTACCCATTGAAAGATACAATCGCTGCAAGGATGGGCCATTGAGCAATCAGCTGCTCTAAAAATGTTCTAATTGTTGGGAGGAAAGCTGAAAGTATACTCTTTAGTGGTTCAGAAATATTGAATGCTTTAAAAATCCAATCAACAATTTCAGAAAATTTTAATAATCCTAGCCCCGGCTGAGGCTCAGAGGAAGTCGAAATTTTATTATTTCCAGTAATGGTGTTCTGTTTGGATTGTACGTTCCCAAAACCGGGCGGAATTGATTTCGGTTTTGAATCGGAATTTTTCGGTTTTGGGAGCAGTTTATCTATTGGTGGAGAAATTTTAAGGCCCTTTCTTGGCAGCTTGGGAAAAGAAGACTGTTTTCTTTTTCTGGAATTTCCGGGTAAAACAAATGATGTACCTTCGCACGCTCCGTCAGAGTCAGACTGTTCCGAAAATAGAGATGCGTAAGTGTTTTCTAAGAAGATGGGTTTAGGGGTAGCATTTTTCAACATTTCTGCATAGGAGCGCTTAGACCTCTCCTTCAAGGATCGTTTAATTTTATCCTCACGCAATTTATAAATGGGGCATGCAGGGAGCTCATGTGAGTTTTCTCCGCACATTAAGCATTTTTCTGAATTTTCATTGCATGTATCCTCTTGATGAGAACCCTCACATTTGCCACACCGTGCCTTATTGGAACAGTAAGTGGCTGTGTGGCCAAGCTGTTTGCAATTAAGGCAATTCATTACACGAGGGATAAAAAGGCGAACAGGGAGACGAATCTTATCGATAATGACATAGTTGGGCAGCGCAGACCCAGCGAAAGTCACTCGAAATGAGTCAGACAGTCGATAAACTTTTTTATCTCCTTCGTGTGATACTGAATGCAATTGCTTGCATTCAAGTATTTTTACGTCTTTAAGTATGGTGTCTTTGAAACGACCAACCCCATGCTTAACTAAGTCATCAACAGTCAAACTCGATTCTGTGATGACCCCATCAATTTCAATTTCTTTTGAAGGAATATACGCTCTATATTCACGCGTAAAAAGCTCGCAAGAAGCAATTGCATTGGCTTGTTTGAAACTACCAACGACAATGCGTATTTTATCTTTATTAACTTTGACGATCTCTTTTACATCCGAGAATCGCGAAGTCAAATCTTTAGAAATTTGAATGATATTTAGCGCCTTTGCTTTACGCCTAATAAATACAATCCATGGTCCCGTTGACGACTCTGGGTAAATTTTAATTCTAGTCGGATTTACATTTTCAGCATAAGGCTTAGGGGGAGGGTCTGTTACTCGTTCTCCCATCTCTTCATCCATTTTACCTAATAAGAAAAACTATCACAAAAAGGAATGAAAAATATACCTGTTATCTGCTATCTATTAGGTGACGAAGACACCGGTAGAACACACCTCATGTGTTACGTTGTAAACTCGGTGCCCGTTGTTTGACAATGTGACACTTGCTGTCCTTCTTCGTCGCGTTGCTTCTTCAGTAGAGAAATAGTCCTACCTGCAACACTTCAAAACTCTCTCCGATTAAGCTGCTCGTCGGTATCACCACCACAAGCGCGCTCTCTCCGTTTCCACCACCTCGGTAGACAAATGTGGCTACCTGTGGCTTGCTGCGAAAATCCCACTGTCGATGCGGCACTTTTCGGTGCCACTTGTTTTCCTTATTCGTCGTACCACTTCTGCGGTAGACAAATAGAGCAAATGGGTCTACCTGTGACGCTTCCCTCTCGTCGATTAGAATTGCCCGACGACACCAATACACTATATTTTTTTCTGTGTGTACAGGCACGATCACTGTCGATTTCTGCCACCGCGGTAGGCAAATTCGTCTACCCGCGGTTTGCTGTGAAAACACCACTTGTCGAGGATGCCGTTGACCACGCCTCCGACGTATAAACTGTCGACTCACACTTAACAAACTGGTCTCTCTCTCTCTCTCTCTCTCTCTCTCTCCCACAATAACGCATACAGCGTCTCGCACTCCGTCACTCTCTCGAGACCAAAACCTTCCACCTGGAGGCACAACCGTCTCGGTCGGTTGCAAAAACTGTTATGGTACGATGCCTACTTGGTCGGTTTGTTCGAGAATGCAAAATAGTGCTTTCTAGCTCACCGTGTCCGCGGGGAGTGCGTCTGAATTATGCTCCCGCAATAAAACAATAAACGGTTCTTTACAGGACCAATTAATTGTGTTCTAATAAGAGCTAAACTGAAATTTACATTTTATGGTGTATAACAAATAATTTTCAGAAAGCAATATAAGAAATACGATGTGTGGAAAGAAAGAAAGAGAATTTAAATTATCCTCTCTCGCTCGTTTTCATGCACTGCTTTTCCATTCCTTTCTGCTGCTACTACCATCATAACTAAAACGAATGTGCGTGTTCCCCCACCATCTCATGGCCAGTGTTGCAACAATTGCATGTCGCTATAACAATTTGAATTATTTTATTGATCCTCTCTAGTATTGATAAAATATAGAACATGCAAAGTACACTAGTCGCATGATTTTATTCGAACTTTTTGGCAGCCTCCGTTGATTAACTGCATAAATCGATTTGTTTGTGCAGCTTCTTGCTAGTAGCAAACTAAATAGCCTTTATCAGCGCTAACAAATAAGACAAAAGAATTTAAATTTGTGAAAATCTTCTCCTTCCTTCTTTTCAAATCTGCAACATTCTTTGAAAATATTGTTGGAATGTTGTTATTGAAAAACTGAACATGCAAGTTTGCTAGCACTGGCCACTAGATTGAAGGCGATGGAAAGACAGAATATTCGTTTTGGTTATGCTAGTATTGGTAGCCGAACGGAAAGGAAAGGCACAGGAATGGCACGAAAACGAGCGGGAGAGCGATAGTAATGCTTTCTCGTGTTTTCATATATGAATATTGGTCGGTCGGTTTTTCTCATCATTCGTATTCGTTCAAGCACTAGCAAGCAGCCAGTCCACCGGAGGAAAGCAATTGGCGATGATGACGGTCCGCAAAAGTGCCCCAGCTACTGGTGGCCCATCGCAACCAACTACCGATCAGGAACTGTCGCCATGCTAGTATTTCGCCCCAACTAAAGGGCAACGGAGCAACTAATCCGCTGGCTAACATTCCAGTGTCTGGTTCGTAAGGTTGTGTATTACTTCAAAGTCGAGCTACGCTTACAAAACTCAGCCGTAATGAAGCCAGTGATGCCTACTTGGTCGGTTTGTGGGAGTGGGCGTAAATTACAATAAAAGCAACGGTTCTTTTCAGAACCAATCAATTGTGTTCTAGTGAGAGTTAAACTGAAACTTTCATTTTAAGGTGTGTAGCAAATTTTCAACAAGCAACATAATACGTTGGGTGGAAAGAAGTAGCTTGCACACGGAACAAAAATTTAAATTATCCTCTCGCTCGTTTCGTGCACTGCTTTTCCATTCCTTTCTACTGTTATTATCAGTATTACCAAAACGAATGTGTTGTTGCATGTGTTTAAGAGAAACGTTGAAGTCGCATGCTTCTATTCAAGCTTTTTGGCAGCCCCCTCGAACTAACTGCATTAATTGATTTTTTTGTGCAGCTCCGTGCTAGTAGCAAACAAAATGGCCCTACCAGTGTCTGATTCGTGAGATTGTGCAGGATTTCAAAGTCGAGCTAAGCTTATAAAGTTCAGCCGTAATGGTACCCGAAGAAGCCAGTCTTGTCGTTTTGTTCGAGGCTACAAAACAGTTCGCCAGGCACGTAACTATCATGCCAAAAATATCCAACGATCCAGCGCATCACCATCAACACCAACGCCGATACCAAAGGTTCTTTTCAGAACCACCATTATTACCATAGAGAATTATTTGAAAATTTCCCATTCAAACGTGATTCTGTTGAGTATTATTAGATTTAAATTAACGTCTCGAATTGAAATCACGACGCTCCGGTTATGTGACAGACATTACCCACCCATCTTTTTTTATTGTGACCACGACTAACGGTTTAATATAGACACCCCATTTCAATATTTCTGAAGGAACAGAAGGTCGAGTTTGGAAAGTTTGTAACTTTCATTTTACTTAACCAAATTACACAATGTTCGCACTAATGATTCAGAAATATGATCAGGAATCTTCTGTTAGATTTGTAAGTATGTATAATTTACATGAATAAAGAAAAATTGATTTTCAGGAATCAATTATTATCTGTTCTTCCATTGGCCAGTACTACGCGACTTCCTCATGCTAACAATTAATTTCATCGTTAGCCATCTCCCTCACCAAGGCCAACAACGCCAACAAAACCGGTCCTTTTCAGGACCACCATCATTTTTGTAAAGAATAATTTGAAATATTCCTCGCCCAAATCACCTTTTGTCCGAAAATCCTAATGAGTATCAACATATTTGAAGAACGTGTTCCTTATGTATTCTACATCTCTCCGGTTATGTCGCAGACATTACCCACCCATCTTTTTTTTTTACTTTTTATTAATTGATTTCGGTGTTTAAGCAGTAGTGTAGTTAAACTTCTACAACAAAGTGTTTAGTCGAGTTAGTCAGTTTCTCTTGCAATCATTTACACTGATTTCAAAATCTTTAAACACCCGTTAATTTTTATGTCTTGACCCTACGAAACTCCGTGCAAACCGGTTCTACTATATTTAACTTCGAAAATATTCGGAGTAAAAGTTAGTAAACGTCTACTAAGGTCTACTAGGGGGGAGCGGGTGTTAAATATTCTCAAATTTCGGTCTACGTGGTTTATGGACGGTCCCCTAGAGATAATTGTTGAATTTTTAAATTAAAATCGATAACCTGTAGTGTGACAAATTCAAGTTTTAAAAAAGTTTTATTTGAATCCACGAAATGGGAACATAAATTAATTACTAATTATAAATAGGATTTAAAGAGAGTTGTATTCAAAACATCGGTCTATTCAGCTGGATGTATTTATGCAGACACTTCAAAGCTAGTTCACTGTTGAGGTAACTACTCGTTAAGCGACCACTCAACCCAGAACCCACGATTTTTTTGGACCACCTCACACGTTGTTGTTTCTTGCCTATATTTTGACATAGTTTTGATCTAGGAATAATACAAAATGACAGTGCTACCTCTCGATGGAAGATTTTGACTGTGAAATCATCTGAGACACCACTAGTTAGCAGACATGCATGGGCCATTAAATGCATGAACCATAAAAAGTTCAAAAATGGTCAAAGTTAAGCATTAAAACCATCATTGTAATAACAAAACACCCGATTTTTAACAATAAGTTGATTATTTTTTTTACTTTTTATTTTAATTGATTTCGGTGGTTAAAGCAGTAGTGTAGTTAAACTTCTACAACAAAGTGTTTAGTCGAGTTAATCAGTTTCTCTTGCAATCATTTACACTGATTTCAAAATCTTTAAACACCCGTTAAATTTTATGTCTTGACCCTACGAAACTCCGTGCAAACCGGTTCTACTATATTTAACTTCGAAAATATTCGGAGTTAAGCTTTGATACTCTGCGATAATACTTTCAGATGACATGGCTATTAATTACAAAAATAAATATTTTTGGGATGATTTGAATAGTTTCGTTCCCTTAATTGAATAAGGCAATTTAGATTATCTTATTATCTTAGAAATATTGAAATTTTTTTTTTTTTTAATTCGTTTATTTGACACGGCTCATAGCGGTAGCTTAACGGAACCGTGGATCTTTTATACGTTTATAATACATGTAAAAATAAAAAATACGAACAAGAATTAATTAATTGGATCTCGTGCGCGCAACTTTTTATTGCGAGCGGAGACCTTCTTTCGCGAGGTCTGTTGACAAACAGCGTCAGGGGGGTCATTTAATTCTCTCTTGTTTTTCACGTCCCGGTCGAAGCTGGCTTGGTGTCCGGGATCAGATGTTCTCCCTTGCTTCTTGCACTTATTGTTGATCAGTGTAAATCCGTCGTCATTGTTACTGCATTCGTTGCTGATGTTGCTTACAGTTGCTTTTGGGGTGCTGGATGATTCTTTTGCGGTTGTCATTATGCTCTGAACAGCTGCCACAAATTTGGCCACCGTTTGTGGTTCAGGCATTGGTATTGAAAATTCTGTTTTAGGTTGGTTTGCCGTAGATGAGTTGGCAATCGGTTGAGATGCATTTTCCTCTGCATCTTCCGCGCAAGGTTGTCCATGATGAGCTGTCTGATTACAATACTTGCACGTAGGAGTTTGCCCCTCATGGGTGCATAGTGTAGTTTGCATAATTGTAGTTCCGTGAGTATTGAGTTTTATTTCCAAGTAGGAGGGTATAGGCCTTTCAACCCGCATCCTCACTACAAAAACGCCGTTAGGTGTACCCGGGAAGAAGTTTCTCCAAGTATCAGGTGTGACGGATTCTACTTCTCCGTATTGCGACATGCATTTTGCAATTGGCTCAGGAGGGGTACGAGGTGATAGGTCATATAACCTTACATCTATATAATCATTCTCAATGTATACGGGAATCTTAGTTCCAACGTTGTCACTTTCAACCACGTGTTTGTTTTAAATTGTTCTTCAAAACGAAACGCTCGGCTTGTGCTAACGTGTTGAATGATATTAACACTACATTGCGAAGATGATGGTACTGAAGGTACAAGACTTCCGCAAGCCTAAGTTGCATTTTTACCTTCAGAAGGTATTCCACTTCACTAAAACTCGGTCGTTTTAAACAAAATTTAAAGTCAACAACCGCAGCGTTGGGTCGGAGTAGAGCTTTTTCGTCAACTTTACTCATGATGACAAGAATAATCCGATATTTCCTTTGTTCTCGAGACAATGCACACTAGATCGAGAGGCCTGTTGTTCACTTGGCTCGATTGTACGTCTGACTGCGGCAGAAGTAGAAAATAGACTGAAATATTGAAATTTGTTCACGAAAAGTGAAATTTGTTTCCATGTTTGGTTTATTATTTTAGTCTAGATGATAGTACACATCGACAGTATTATTTTGTAATTATTTCTTATATTTTAACAATTTTGAATGCAGCAGTAAGGCCCAAAAAGTGTTTAGCAATTCTGCATTGTTGGTGTAGGTCGCACTTCGGTCAAAATTTGAACTAGTTATAGCAATATATATGTTTACATATACTTGAGTGACTAACCTTGAAAAGAAATATTCCGCTACACAAACGTTGGAAAGCATCTTGAATTGGCGTCAATTAATTTGATCAGTCATAGACAAAAACCTTTCTTTAATGTTTAAAAAGCTTGAAATAAATCTGAACGCTAATTTTTATTTGAACGTTATAATGTTCTTTTAGCTAATTTCACATTTCCCGCGAATAAAAAAAAATTAAAAGTCTACGTTTACTTTTGGCGTGGGGGGGGGGGTTTAGTAAAAGTCTACTAAGGTCTACTAGGGGGGAGCGGGGGTTAAATATTCTCAAATTTCGGTCTACGTGGTTTATGAACTTTTAAATTAAAATCGATAACCTGTAGTGTGACAAATTCAAGTTTTAAAAAAGTTTTATTTGAATCCACGAAATGGGAACATAAATTAATTACCAATTATAAATAGGATTTATTCAAAATATCGGTCTATTCAGCTGGGTGTATTTATGCAGACACTTCAAAGCTAGTTCACTGTTTAGGTAACTACTCGTTAAGCGACCACTCAACCCAGAACCCACGATTTTTTTGTACCACCTCACACGTTGTTGTTTCTTGCGTATATTTTGACATAGTTTTGATCTAGGAATAATACAAAATGACAGTGCTACCTCTCGATGGAAGATTTTGACTGTGAAATCATCTGAGACACCACTAGTTAGCAGACATGCATGGGCCATTAAATGCATGAACCATAAAAAGTTCAAAAATGGTCAAAGTTAAGCATTAAAACCATCATTGTAACAACAAAACACCCGATTTTTAACAATAAGTGGATTATTTTTTTTTACTTTTTATTAATTGATTTCGGTGGTTAAAGCAGTAGTGTAGTTAAACTTCTACAACAAAGTGTTTAGTCGAGTTAATCAGTTTCTCTTGCAATCATTTACATTGATTTCAAATATTCTCAAATTTCGGTCTACGTGGTTTATGAACGGTCCCCTAGAGATAATTGTTGAATTTTTAAATTAAAATCGATAACCTGTAGTGTAACAAATTCAAGTTTTAAAAAAGTTTTATTTGAATCCACGAAATGGGAACATAAATTAATGATGCTCAAAAACAAAATCTTACATCTATCTTTAAATACCTGCTATCAAATTAAATGTTTGCAAGCACAATAGAAAATAACTGGTCATAAATCCAACTATTCGTAAACGAAGAAAGTTTAACATATGTATCTTTATATATTCGGTGGTTTAATTAACATTAACTCTGAAATGTTCTATATTTGTAGTCCATTGGTGGAATCCTGAAAAGGACTATTTGTGGAATCCACAAGAACGTGTGCTATGGAATGAAAAGTACTAAACTAACTAAGGGCTTTTGGTTTAACAAAAATAACATGCAAAATGGAACAATTAGTCAGCTGCAAAATAACCCTAGTAACAATTTAGGTTTTATGGTACTCTTGAAGTCTCTCTTAAAACTTAGATTGCACCTGTAGTGTACTATAAAACTTGAATTGTTACTTGGGTAAGGTCTGCCTTCTCACGCTACTTACATCAGATAAATATTTCGAAATAAAAAGAAACAACCTTTCCCTTCAGAATCTAATATGAAATGGCAGCCCTAAGTTTGCGCCGCTAAAACAACAAAAATGATCCATAAAAAATTGAAAAACGATCCATAAAAAAGTTGTCCATGTTCCATAAAACAAAACTGAAAATCCATAAAACAGTGTGAATGATCCATAAAAAGGGGTGATTTGATCCATAGATTATGTAAAATTGAACCATAAAATGGTCGTAAAAGAGCACTAAAATAGTAATAAAAGAGCAATTAAAATCAACTAATGCCCCATAAAAATATTGGAAATGTTCCATAAAATGATACATTTTGCGCCATAAATTTACTGACATTGATCCATAGAATATTTACAATGTACATTAAAACACGTCGATATGTTCCATAATATCGACCAAAATGTTCCACGATATTACAAAATGGAGCAATAAAATGTCAGAAAAAGTTCCATAAATTTGATAAAAATGTTAACTAAATAATTTTTCTTGCTCCATAGAAGATGTAGAAATTAACATTAGAAATGATTCATATATCGAACGTTAAATTATGGTTCATGGATATTTACAAAACGATCCATAGGAAAAGAAAATGTAAAACGATCCATTAATATGTGCTTATGCACCAGAAAAATTAAATTTAATGAATTCATGCGAAATTGTTGCTATTCGAACTAATAATAAAGTTTATTACATTTGGTTGTAATGTCAAAGTACAACAAACAATGCGTACATTATAGTTAAACTTCAGCTTCCGTATCCCACTAGTCAGCTAACGGACCTTAGCTAACCTGAAATCATTATGGCAACTCTTTAAACGTCAGGGTATTTATGATATTAGAGCGCTGAGAGTTATTAGACCACTGATACAGGCTGGCATGAGTCGCAAATACTATCTGAATAACTATCTGAAGCGAAAACGGACACTTTATACACGAACACTGTCTAATGTGGCTACGCCACATCGCTTTCTAGTGCACTGTCCGACTTCGCTGCCGCTCAGTCGGCTTTTAACTAGCTATAGCCCCTATGTTTAAGTAAACCGGGCAAACGAGAGGACAACAGGTTTGCTTGCAATTCCAGCTACGGGTTAATCAATGCCTCGTCCAACGGATCCTCAGCGGCTTTGCGCCGCTTCGGATCCTTGGCCTCGGATATGCGGCCAAGCCGCATCACACTAGCTCCCAGTATAAGCTCACTTGTTAAAACACTGTCACTGTTATGAGAATTGTTAAGCACAACTTATTTTTTCAGTTTACCATAAAATTTAGCATGAATTCATTAAATTTTTTTTTCTAGTTCATAAGCACAAATTAATGGATCGTTTTACATTTTCTTTTCTTATGGATCGTTTTGTTAATATCCATGAAACATAATTTAACGTTCGATATATGAATCATTTCTAATGTTCATTTGTACATCTTCTATGGACCAAGAAAAATTATTTAGCAAACATTTTCATCAAATTCATGGAACTTTTTCTGACATTTTATTGCTCCATTTTGTAATACCGTGGAACATTTTTGTCGATATTATGGAACATTGTAAATATTCTATGGATCAATGTCAGTAAATTTATGGCGCAAAATGTATCATTTTATGGAACATTTCCAATATTTTTATGGGGCATTAGTTGATTTTAATTGCCCTTTTATTACTATTTTAGTGCTCTTTTGCGACCATTTTATGGTTCAATTTTACATAATCTATGGATCAAATCACCCTTTTTTATGGATCATTCACACTGTTTTATGGATTTTCAGTTGTGTTTTATGGAACATGGACAACTTTTTTATGGATCGTTTAACAATTCTTTATGGATTATTTTCAATATTTTATATGCAAAAGTACATTTTCCCAATATGAAATAGTGATAGCTTGGTGACATCGGCTTTTATCACTTTCGTACTGATGATGGAAGGACTACCTTCATGAGCATGAGCATGAGCATGATGACCGCACAATTCGTAGTTCCTATTGCGTGATTGGCCAGAAAAAGCGAAATCGCACAGAGAATCAAAGAATGGGGCCTGGGAGTAGCTATCCATTCTCAATGTGCACGTTTCGATAGTTCTATGCTTTGAAATGCCAATAACGGCGCCGGCCACGTCCTTACAGTCATCGGGGAAGGAATGGAATGTTAGTGTGACAAACGTTGTTACGGAGACCGTGTATACCTCTGCATTTCCACGTTTGCCACGGGAAGGTGTTTTTGTTAGTAGGGTGGGGTAAATAGTTAGACCCAATCTGGATCCATCTTGATAAGTGATGCGATCTATATCTTTCTCAGAGCTGTTATCATGTGTTTATTGATCTGGGCAGCCGACTGCCGAGAATTTTGTGATAGTTTTATCGTTTATTGAATTAATTCGGAAATGCTCGGTCTGTTAAAAAAATGGAACTTCAACTCCGGACAGCCGACTGTCGGGAGTGTTGCTTGTGTTCAATTGAATCAACTGTCGACGATTTTAATATTCTTTGCTTCTGTATTCCGGTGAATACAACATTTATTATTATAAGAAATAAAATGACAAATATGTATTAGTTTCTTTCTCCACAACTTATTTGATAGGATGTGGACTCTTGTGTTACCATTATTCGCGCGCGTTGTTATGCTAACTGAAGTGCATTTTGAAGGGAATAAAAACAGTACTACCTAATTACCTGAAATGACCGACTTTATATGTCGAACATACATAATTTGAACCCACAATAAGCTGATATCAGACAAAGCAAAAAATGCAAGAAATAACGAAGAGCCCCGATACTGTCGCCCTAAGCGACAATAATCGAGCTCCAATATCACTAAGCTCATGACGAAACACGGTCATCGCATACAATAAACAAACAAATAATATCAATAATAAATACAATTTATGAAATAAAATACCCATCGACACTGCGCGCGAACGTCTCCACAGGAACCACGGGCCACCAATCTTGACTTTCTGTTAACGTGCCGCACCGGTGATGCGAAACCGACGGATCGTGTAGGTGGATCTCAAAACATTGCTTGCCCCCCCCCCCCCACCCACGCAGTTTCATTGCGTATTGGCGTATATGTAAAAGCGATGTGTACGATTTTTCATCTGATTTAACCTCATTTGACAGAAAATCTACTCGACTTAACCTCAATCTCGCACTATCATAAGTGCACTGGATTAGTCAATGGTAGCATACACTTCCACACACATACTCGGATCATATGAGAGAACATCGGTGTCCTGCGCACGGTCCCGAATCAGACTGCATTGTCGCGAACAGCATTCAATTCCGATTCCCACTGAAAACACCGGAGCAGCGGATCGTAGCGGTGCCGTACTCAAGAGCAGGTCATTGTATGTGTCTCATTTTCAAATACGCTCCAAGACCGATGACAAGCTGAAGCGGAAAGCGAAGCGTCCGCGGACGCGTCTGAGCACTCCACATAGTGTTTTGCCGTGTCCGCGGACGCCTCGCCCCGCTCTTACTATGACATTATTAAGCACGATTCAGACGATACACCAGCCCCCGCCAACGCCAACGGAACGCCACCGCTCCGCCAGGACAAGCTAAATCCATTTCTTTTCTGCCCGTTTACACGTGCCGTACGTCAAAACGTTCCGTGCCGTTGATTGATGATGGAAGGACTACCTTCATGCAGAATAACGAAAAAATAATTGCGGATTTTTCACATCCTCCGAATTCTATAATATTGCAGGCTTTTGGATTTGGTTTGATTTTCGCCAATTTCAGCATGGCAATATACTTTTAAATAACTGTACATTTTTGTATTGTTTCGGAAGGATAATTTTAAACAAATCACAGATTGTTGTAAATTTCAGATTGTCAATGTACGCGCAAGCAACAAGTTACAAATATAAACGGCGGAATTAGGTTATCGTTGTCATTGTCAAGAATTTTTCAAATTTGTTCTTCATTGTTGGTTATAGCCCTGAAAAGGACTTTTAATTTACAAAAATAACATGCGAAATGGAACAATCAGTCAGCCGCTACAACGGTTTGCCGTCTCTTCCAGCCGCGCGCTACTTACATCGGATAAATAATTAAAATTGGAAAGAAACAAAGAACCTTCCCCTTCAACACATATTTTGAAATACTGGTAGTTTGAAACGTGACATCGGCTTTTATCACTTTATCGCATTGTTGATGGAAGGACTGCCTTCATGCAGAATAACGAACAAAAATTTGTGGATTCTTTTTGGTACGGCTATCGCTAGTTGGCAATGTTGCCACATCCTCCAATTTTCTGAAACATTGCAGAATTTTGGATTATGTTTCCGAAAGATTATTTTTAATAAATCACAGGTTTTCACCAATTTCAGCCTTGTACTTTAAGTAGCTGCACATTTTTGTATTGTTTCGGAAGGATAAATTACAACAAATAACAGATTGTTGCAAATTTCAGATTGCTTGCGCGTATGCAAGCAACAAATAACGAATATAAACTGCGCAATTTGATTATCGCTGTCAATGATTGGAAATATTTAAATTTGTTCTTCATTGTTTGTTATAGCCCTTAAAAGGGCTTTTAATTTAACAATAACATGCAGAATGGAACAATTAGTCAGCTTCAACTGAGTTTTGCCAACTCTTCCAGCCGCGCGCTATTTACATCGGATCACCCCCAGCGGTAGCAGTGATCAAATGCAGCACTCATCGCAGCGCATTGTCAACATGCATGATTGCTACTGCTGTTCTTTACGGCGCGACGTTCGACGGGACAATAAGGTCGCTGGAAAATGATATTCTTTAAATAGTCGAGGATGACGTCATTCATAGAAGCGTAGTGTGCTGGGTGCTCAAATCTGTCGTACGAGACACTGTAGGGACCGTTCATAAACCACGTAGACCGAAATTTGAGAATTTTTAACCGCCCCTCCCCCTAGTAGACCTTAGCAGACTTTTACTAAACCCCCCCCCCCCCCACGCCAAAAGTACACGTAGACTTTTATTTTTTTTTTCGCGGGAAATGTGAAATTAGCAAAAAGCACATTATAACGTTCAAATAAAAAGCGTTCAGATGTATTACAAGCTTTTTAAATATTAAATAAAGGTTTTTTGTCTATGACTGATCAAATTAATGGACGCCAATTCAAGATGCTTTCCAACGTTTGTGTAGCGGAATATTTCTTTTCAAGGTTAGTCACTCAAGTATATGTAAACATATATATTGCTATAACTAGTTCAAATTTTGATCGAAGTGCGACCTACACCAACAATGCAGAATTGCTAAACACTTTTTGGGCCTTACTGCTGCATTCAAAATTGTTAAAATATAAGAAACAATTACAAAATAATACTGTCGATGTGTACTATCATCTAGACTAAAATAATAAACAAACAAAACAAGTACACAAATTTCACTTTTCGTGAACAAATTTCAATATTTCTAAGATAATACGATAATCTAAATTGCCTTATTTGATTAAGGGAACGAAACTATTCAAATCTTCCCAAAAATATTTATTTTTGTAATTAATAGCCATGTCATCTGAAAGTATCATCGCAGAGTATCAAAGCTTAACTCCGAATATTTTCGAAGTTAAATATAGTAGAACCGGTTTGCACGGAGTTTCGTAGGGTCAAGACATAAAAATTAACGGGTGTTTAAAGATTTTGAAATCAGTGTAAATGATTGCAAGAGAAACTGATTAACTCGACTAAACACTTTGTTGTAGAAGTTTAACTACACTACTGCTTTAACCACCAAAATCAATAAAAAGTAAAAAAAAATAATCCACTTATTGTTAAAAAGTTTTTAATGCTTAACTTTGACCATTTTTGAACTTTTTATGGTTCATGCATTTAATGGACCATGCATGTCTGCTAACTAGTGGTGTCTCAGATGATTTCACAGTCAAAATCTTCCGTCGAGAGGTATTTTGGGTGATCGTCTTTAGCACTGTCATTTTGTATTATTCCTAGATCAAAACTATGTCAAAATATACGCAAGAAACAACAACGTGAGGTGGTCCAAAAAAATCGTGGGTTCTGGGTTGAGTGGTCGCTTAACGAGTAGTTACCTCAACAGTGAACTAGCTTTGAAGTGTCTGCATAAATACACCTTTTTGCTAGACCCCCCCCTCCCCCCTATGAGTCTACGTGGTTTATGAACGGCCCCATAGGCACGATGTTATTTGTCTGGCAAAAGAGCAATAACTGATTCAAACAGTCACACGGTACATTTATTTATAACTTTTCGTGTTTGTTTGAATCACTAAGCTGCTCCCTATTGACGGCGCTGCCGGGGATAAATTGACTGATGTATGGGAGTTTTCACGTTTTCGAGATCTGTTCATTTTTGCTTGTTTTTCACTAGTGTACTATTGAAATACAAAAACACTATAGCAATAAAATATAATTTCAGTTAATTCCGAATTGTTTGGTGATAACCAGACGGAAACCCGTTCATAAATAACAAAGTTATTAGCGTTCAAAATAGTGATGCAAAAACGTGACATCGTTTGATTTTAGATTTTAGAATGACACCCTGCCCCAGATAGTGCAGTAAGACATTTTCAATGTCAAAAACCTTCAACATAAAAACCGGAAAGAAATATATCCGATTCTTACAAAGTAGTTTTTGATAGTCGACTTTTAACCTTGAATATCAAGATATGCGGATGCTCCTATGAACGATTTGTTTTCAAACGATTTTTATACTGGAGGTTCATCCTTGCCGAGTTTTACAGCGATTGTTATGCTGAAGGATTTCTGTCCGATTTTTATGCTTGAGGTTTATTTCCGATTTTTATGTTCTGATATGTTTGAAACGGGTTTTGCGAAGCATGTTCTATCCTTGCGACTTTTATTTTTGGTCGCTCAATTCAACACAAAAACACCTTTCCGCTAAAAAAGGAAACGACAAAACCAGGCAATTTTGAATAACACGCCATGGTTATTCCGAACATCACCTCACTGTCTCTCTCACTTCACAGTGTTCATTTTCATCACTTCACTTTAGGTGACAACGGTAATAGATAAAAACAAGTGAAGTGACGTGTAAGTGAAGTGAAAATGAGAACAGTAATAAGGGCCCTTATATCAATATTATATCTTCTGGTGATATCATTGGACTGCTAATATGCTAATATTAATGTACGCATATAACTATGATGTCATAGTAAGTTGTATATTCTTTCACAATTATCTTTGAACGCTAACGGTGAACTGTAAAGCGGGAAAATGATATGTATCTTCATCTTCGCAATGTAGCCCAGTCAAAAAGGGCAAGCTGCTGGCTAACGGGGGGGCTATTTGCCAACTCGGGTGCGCTAGTTGCCCGTCAATTTGCTAGCAAATTGCTGACAATTAGGGGGCTAATTCAAATGCAACATTTGGGCGATTTGCCGCCGTCATTTTTTAGCCGCTCTACCCGCCCTTAAATCGCCCAGAGAACGCGCCATTTAATCGCACTTAATTGCCTAATATGAAAATTACAAATATTACTTATTTTCGGATTCATTATCTACTCACATAAACTTATCACTACACTAGGTAATCACCACCAAACTATAGGAAGAATCAATGGTGAAATTAGCATTGCACACCAAAACTTAACACAATCTGACTTTTATTAAGATTTTAGGTCAGATATTTTGTTCCGCTATATTTACACACGATTCCACAATTTACCACATACGTGGGCTAAATGAAGTGCACTAGACAAACAAAATACAAGCGAGAACACGCCAATCGTTTAAAAAAACTATTTCAAGTTTATGCCAAACATGAACCGCCATGTTTGAAAAACGCAAAAACAACCAAGTCCTTTGAAATTGCCTTTAAATCGCATTCGCAAATTGCATTTGTTCGTAGGGGCAATTAGCACAGGCGAGTTGAGTTAAACGTCAAACTGTTTAAATCGCCTGACCATGTACGTCCGCATTTTTTTGACCGGGAGTACTCGGCCCTTATTACGGGTATCACTTCACGGTGAAAACGAAGTGAAGTGATCAACACCCTATTCCGGGTGTCACCTTCGTGATAAAATGTGTAGAGTTCATTCGAAGTGACAACTTGAATGAACTCGGTGTTATTATGAACGTCATGTCACGATCACTTTGTCGAAAAAAATGACACCTCGCGTATATTTTTCCACCAACATTTTCAGAGGCGAAAACCAGTCACATAGAGTGGAAAAAGTCTAAATCTTGAATTTTGTACTGCTTTTTTATAATTATTGTGAATCTTTATAAAGTGCTTCGCAGGAAAAGGCCGAACAAGCGAAAATTTTGCTGACTTGTTGATTTTATTGTCAACAATCCCGAACTAGCTAGAGGAAGCTAGTATATAATTTTGACGGAATTGGTACTTTCCCTCTGGTGAACAATTACGGATTCATTGAACAACTTGGGTCCTCGCACCCGTGCCGTTGCAGCCTGGCAAAAAGTTCAACTGTTTTGGTTGTATTGTTTGCTACTCGCATGAATTTGCAAGGATCGAAGATTCTAATCGATACGTACAAATATCCTCTTTTATTGATTTTTGCTTGTCTTTTTAGTTTTGTCATGTATTATTGGTCGATAAATTGACAACCGTAAGCGTTTACTGTCCGCGATTTATGAAACGCGCTTGACGTGAACATGGCTGTTGGTCTGCCGGGTGAGTTCCATCGAGTCCATAATGCAGCCGGATGTACATGTTCCTAGATATGTTGAGAAGAGCTGTTCAACAAAGGTATCCATATAACAAACTGCGGTAAATTGCGTGTGGATCACCGAGATGTGCGGCAGGTTCCGGGAATCGAAAGCAGATGTTTTTGGACGTGAGGAATTTTTACGTTTCGATGCGTGGAGTCAGACCGGTCCAACTCAGTCTGTCAATAGCCTTCCTACTGCTCATGTACTGTAAACGGCAAATCAAATGGAATTGTTTTAAACCAAAATATGTATTAGAGTTCGTGGGACCGGTCGATGAACTCAATGAGAGGATCGAGGCGGGGGTTTACCTGAGCTTTGCAATGTTTCTTAGTTCGGTAGGAAAACCCATCAATTCGATGCGCAGAAACAAGAACAAGTTGGGACTTTATTCGAAGTGATGCATATATTGGTTAGTTTTGTACAAAGCAACAGCGATTAGAACTAGTCAGTTCACATGGGCACGTGTATTTCGCTTCTAACATTTGAAACAATGAGCTGGCATCGTGATTTCAATGATGGAATTGGATTTAGCGCTTTAATAAAAAATAAACTAATATATACGCTAACCTATCAGTTTTTCTTGGGAAGGTTTCAAATTATTTAATTTCAAAGTTAGCAAGCACTTTTATGTATACCGATAATTAGCTGAAAGTAACGAGAATCAAAACATCACCATCCTTAACCAATGCCATATAATAGGGGAACTAGGGGTTAATAAGATCTTGGGGATTATTCAGAGCCCCTCGATTTCTCAGAAGATAGTTCAGATTGTTCTACTTGTTCTGCTAGAAACTCTATCTACATTAGTCAGACTCGGTACGGCATAACTCGATATTTAGATGTATCTGAAAAAGCGAATTGAAGAATTGTGTTGTTTTGAACATGTCGGTGAATAACAAAAACTTTACATAATGATGCATCAACAAATTAAACGAATTTGACCATCACAAAGTTGTGTCGAATGTAATCGATTAAGTTTATTGTGGATTGACCTTAATGCAACGTTCAAGATCTTGGCTTTGAAATCATGGCGGCGTAGCAGATATCTCTGCAAAACGTAGTCATGCGACACATGACAATTAAAAAAGCTGGATCATTAGCCATCACCAGGAAATTTTGGTCAAACCTGCTTTCCCTAGCTACTTCGGGCTTTAATTAGTAAGAGACTGGAAGGTGAAGTATATTTTTCAATATTAAGAGCCATAGTACTCAAAGGAGAGCGAGGAGTGGATGGAAGAAAGTTTAGAAAAGCGTGGGATATGGTCATATGAACAAGCTTAGAGTTTTCCATTGACTTAACCTTTTGTCTGCTACCGCAGGACTCAGGATATTTTGACATTAGAAATGCGAATTACCCGAGTCTGCGGCATGTCCGGACGAGCGAAAAGTAACTTTGTACTTCATGCTGTTCATGAGCTTAGCTTAGCTTTACATTTATCTTAAACATAGCTTAGCTTAGATTCGGTTCCGGCTGCATGAAGTACAAAGTTACTCTACGCTCTAATGCCAAAATATCTTGATTCCCGCGGGGGCAGACAAAAGGTTAGGGCGCCGAGACCTATGACCCTATTCCACGCTTTTCTAAACTTTCTTCCTTCAACTCCTTACTCTCCATTGAGTACTATATGGCTCTTAATATGGAAAAATATACCTTCGAGTCCCTTGCTAATTTAATGCCGTTATAACAGTAAAAAAATTGTCTCAAAAGGTCGTTAAAAAATGGAAAAAAAAAACTTCGAGCTTCTTCATAAAATCTACAAGGCAGGCTAATTCTCTCTTGTTCGTCTTTTTCATGCTAAGCTATGTGAAAATAATAAGAAAAATCCAATTCAGAAATGTATTTATTTTACGTGACTGAAATTCACCTTTGATGATAGCGAAAAAAATACACCGAAAGTGTAAATTTTTCGACTAAGGTTATTTCGAACACTTCACGGTGTTCATTTTAATCCATTCACTGTAGGTGACAACGATAATAGGTTAAAAAACCTGTTTTAATCCACCTAGCGGTGCAATTGTGCCTTTCTCAATCATGAACACGAGGATGTTTGTGTTGTTTATATTCATTAAAAACTTTCAAATGCAAATATTACATTTTATTATTATACATGACATGACAAATATACAAGAAAAGAAATCATTATTCGAGTTCTAAAATTTTGTAAAAGAAAGAAAGAGCCACGGTAATATTGAACTGAAAAAAAGGTGCGAAATCGGCAAAGTCCAAAAAAATCGATTTTCACAAAAAAAAATTTCGTGATGACATAAAATCTCGACGTTTCATACATTTTAAAGCTGTTTGACATCAAAAATACGAATTTGATTTCTGAAATTTCATGGGGTCCCACCTTTGAAAAAATTTTGAGCTCCGGCTTATATGGGAATTTCATATGTGACCGGACGGTTCAGTCTATATTTCCGGAACCATATAAGCGATCCGTGCGAAATTTTGTAGACATCTGTGAGGATATTATAGCTATCATTGTGAAAATCGGCCCAACCATTTCCGGGAAACTGATGTGAGTTCATCAATTTTGAAAGATGGCCGCTTTTCCCGGGCACTTCCGGAACCGTAAACTTCCGGAACCGTCAATGTAGTGAACGAAAGTTTGGTTGGCCGTCGGGGACCTAGAACAGCAAATTTAAGTTGTTTGAGAGACATTTTAGCGAAATTTTTACCTTTTTTGCTTTCATCGGAGTATCGGTTTGAATCACAATTTGCTATGTGATCGTACGCCACAACCTGTAACTCTTGACCCGAAAGTCGGATCGGGATGAAATTAAATAGCCATTTACAGGGACGCAATACCTTTCATTTGAGACCAAGTTTAGATGAATCGGTCTAGCCATCTCCGAGAAACCGATGTGACTGTTATTCTGAATTTAGATACTTCCGCCGGGGCTTTCGGAACCGATGATGGTGGCCAATGTGGCCAAATAGACTTTGAATGGATGTTAGTGACCTAATACTACAAATCGAAGCAGTTGTGGTCATATTTTGGAAAAATTTTCACCTTTATACATTCATTGCAGAATTTATTAAAATCGACATTTTCTGCGTGTTCGTACTCATCACCCTGTAATTCCGGAACCGGAATCCGGATCCATTAGAAATTCAATAGCAGCCTATGGGAACGTTGCACCTTTCATTTGAGACTAAGTTTGTCAAAATTAGTTCAGCCATCTCTGAGAAAAATGAGTGACATTTTTGGTCACATACACACACAGACGCACATACACACATACATACATACACACACAGACATTTGCTGAACTCCGGAACAAGATGTCGGTTGAAAATGAAATTCAATAGCAACCTATGGGAATATTATACCTTTCATTTGAATCTTAGTTTGTAAAAATCGGTTCAGCCATCTCCGAGAAACTGATGTGGACCTTTTGTTAACAAATCCGCACATACACACACATATACATACATACATACATACATACATACATACATACATACATACATACATACATACATACATACATACATACATACATACATACATACATACATACATACATACATACATACATACATACATACATACATACATACATACATACATACATACATACATACATACATACATACATACATACATACATACATACATACATACATACATACATACATACATACATACACACATACATACACACATACATACATACACACAGATTACACACATACATACATACACACAGATATATTGGCGAACTTCATCTTATCTCGTTATACGGGGTGGATGAAGGAAATGCGGGCGTGAGGGTGGTTCAAGGGGAGGGGAGTGATGAAGGAGGGAGGTGTAAGGGCAAGGCGGAGAGGGGGGTGGGGGGTTGTGCGGCGACGCAATACTTATCTGCATATTTTGCCTTCCATTTGAGACTTGGTTTGAGAAAATCGGTTCAGTCATCACCGAAGAACCGATGTGACTTTAATTGTGGAGTATGCCCGGAATTCCGGACTTCCGGAATCGTCGATAGTGGACAATATATTCAAAGAATGTTTGATTGGCAATCAGTGATCTAGATCTGCGATTAGAAGTAATTTGGTGACCATTTCAATAGTTTTAAGCCTCTGAGGTATTACGATTGTACCGATTTATATGGGAAATTCCAGTGTATCCTTACTAACACCCCTGTAACTCCGGAAGCAAGAGTCAGAACCGAATGAAATTCAGCAGCAGTCAATGGTATTACTGTATCTTTCATTTGAAATCAAGTTTGTGAAAATCGGTAGAGAATTCGTTGGGGAATGGGTGTGATATTAGCTTAGGAACTTGGCGGGTTCCCCGGGGGCGTCATGATCCGTCATAGGTGGCCAATGTGATCAAAACTGCTTTGATTGATCATTAGTGATCCAGACCCGCAAACTAGAGTAATGTTACATAAATTTTAATATGTTTTACATCATTTGAACATCATGGTGGTACCAGTTTATATGGGAATTTGCTGTGTGACCGCACTCTTCAACCCGTAACTCCGGAACCGGAAGTCGGATCAACTAAAAATTCAATAGCAGCTTATGGGAGCGTTATACCTTTCAGATGAAACTAAGTTTGCGAAAATCGGTTCAGCCATCTCTGAGAAAATTGTGTGAGTTTAAATGACACACACACACATACACACACACACATACACACACACATACATACACACACAGACATTTGCCGATCTCGACGAACTGAATCGAATGGTGTATGACACTCGGCCCTCCGGGCCTCGGTTAAAAAGTCGATTTTTCCAGTGATTGCATAGCCTTTCTTTATATGAGAAAGGCAAAAAGTGAAGTGACGTGTAGGTGAAGTGAAAGTGAGCGTGTAAGTGAGAACGGTAATAAGGGCCCTCGTATCATTCAACACGTTAGCCCAAGCTGAACGTTTCGTTTCGCAGAACAACTTGAAGCACGTGGCTGAAAGTGATAAAGTTGGAATTAAGATTCCCGTGTATGTAGAAAAAGACTACGTTAATGTAAAGCTACTTGACCTATCATCACGAACCCCTCCTGATATAATTGCAAAATACATGTCGCAGTACGGAGAAGTAGAATCCGTTACACGTGATACGTGGAGAAATTTTTCCCCAGGTACAGATAACGCTGTTCTTGTGGTGAGGATGCTGATCGAAAGACCTATCCCACTTGACTATAAAACTCAAAACCCATGAAGCTACTATTAACCAAACTACGTTATGCAAGTATTGTAATCAGACAGCGCCCCACGGACAACCTTGCGCGGAAGATACAGAGGAGAATGCATCTCTACCGATGGCCACCGCTTCCACGGCAAACCAACCAAAAAAAATTAAAGGGTTGTGTACAGGACACGACCACGGTGACATTAAAAATATAGCTTTCTTATCTATCACACATATCGACACACGTTCTTGTTCACTCGCCTGTTTTCATATGTTACAATTTGCTATATACCCTCCCCATTAAAACATAATTTATTGAAGGTCTTTTAACGGTAATCTATTAATTAATCAAGTATCTCACTAGGTTATTGGCATTATTTGGCTGATCCATCTAGTAAAAATAGGCTGGTCTGTCCAGAAAATATATTCAAAAGAAAAGTTCCATATTGAGAGCTGTGATGAGAAAACCCACGCCCGCCAACGGAAATACACAGTTTCTCCATAAAATATGAAATTTCATTTTCCATTTAAATTTTCAATAATGTACTAATGAACTTAAGTAAACAATCTTAAGTGTAAGTATTTCTTGATCGATTAGTGGTGGAAAAATGAAATTATTTGATAAATTACATTGTTATGCAACGTTCGCACTACCAGTTAAAACGGGTTTTTATGCTATCTTGGTGACATTTTTCTTGTTGCTAATTATTAAAACGTGTTATAACTCTGTAGTGTAAACATTGTATTATTAAACCAATTCTGCAGCGTTTTATGTTATATAGGTGTTTTATGTGGTAATAGGACTGACATAATTATATCTTCAGTACAGCGGTTTGTTTCATAATTTAAAACAGATTTATTTTAAAATTTAAATTAGTATACCCAACCGTATTTGTTGTATACCTTAAAACGCAATTAGAACTGTGTTTTAAATACATAGGGTAGAACAGATATTCTGACTGGTTAAACTGGGAAAACAATTTTAAGTCCAGTAACGCTTAAGACATGGCTTGAATTTGAATCGAAAAAGAACACCCGCTTCAACTGCTGCTGGGACGGTAAGTTCTGTTTTAAAATTTTCCGTTGTGTGCAGTACGAAACAAAAGTGTTTGAAATTAGAAAACAAAAAGTTCTGCTGGGAATGTGATTGTTTCCGATGCAATTACACTCAGATTTTTCACGCAGGGGATACAGGCCGTGTAAATGAAAACCGCGTAAATTTAAAAAAAACGCGTTAATGAAAACCGCGTAAATTTCAAAATCCGCGTAAAAAACCTGAGTGTACTCTCCTATATAAAATACTACGCTGCTGAACAGTGCAACAACTACAGAAGCACATTGTCAGATGCCTTACTGATAAAAAAAACATATAACCGAAATATGAAACATGAAAACCAATTGGCTCTTTACCCTACGTAGCTACAAAGCGCCGCGGCATGGATTAACAAGTTACAACGCACACGCATGCATAAAAATAAATATATTTTTTTTTCAAACGCAATACTCTTAAGCAGCACACACCGTATTGAATTAAATCCAAACCACCCCGCCCACCCACTTTGCAAATCATTCTGTGACACCGTGCTGGTACCCGACAAATCCGCACACGGCCACCGCTGCCGAAAATGCATAGCGTCTACCGCTTATTGTAGTGCCCAGACGCTGCAGCCATGATCTTACCCGTTCGACATAAGAACAAAAACTGATTCAAACGGGTACGCGTCACCTCTGTTTATAAACTAACCGTATATGGTTTAGTCACAGGTGCGAGTGTGTGCAAATGCCAACGTTACCGAAAATCGATAGCGCTTATTGCATCGCCCGGAGACGACGTTGCTCGTGTGGGATAAGAGCAACAACTGATTTAAACGGACATGCGTTGCTTCTATTTATGACCTTTCGTGTTTCGTTGAGCAACTAAGCTGCCCTCTTTTGACGGCTGTGTCTGAGAAATCTGCCTCACGAATGGTATTTTTCCCGTTTTTTGTGAACTTTTTAATTTTACCAATTTCCAAAAGTCTACTTTTATTGGGTAGATATTAAATTATTACCAATATTTAAGTTAGGTGTTTCTGAATCGGTTGGTGTATGAATGATTAAAATCCATCTAGTAATATCGGAGTTATAAGCGTGCAAACCTTACATAGTTTCGTTACATGGGAGATAGTTTAGATTTTAGAATGACACCTAGCCCCAGATAGTGGAGTAAGACATTTTTAATGTCAAAAGAGTTTTCAATATCAACACCTGAACCACAAACGGTTGCCAAATTTGTGGCAGCTGTTCAGTCCATAAAAAGCAGCATTCAGCACCCCAAAAATCACTGTAAGCAACTTCGGTGAAGAAGATTATAACAATGACGACGGATTTACATTGGTCACCCCTAAGTGTAAGAAGCAGGAAAGAACACCTGATCGCGAGCACCAAGACACTTTTAACGATGATGTGAAGGACAGGAGAGGATTAAATGATCCCTATGACGCAGCAGGCGAGCCGCGAAAGAAGGTCTCCGCTCGCAAGAAAAAGTTGCGCGCACGAGATCCAACGAATGATGAATAATATTTGTTTTTATTTTTATTCCTACATATTGTAAACACATTAAAGATCCGCGGCTCCGTTAAGCTACCGCTATGAGCCGTGTCAAACGAAATAAAAAAAAATCAACTGTTAATGATTGTTACAATGACCGTCTATTTGCTAATACGCTGAAGCCTCATTTTATGTGTCGTTATTCCACTTTTTAAACAAATTTTCGAAGGTTTTATTGTTTTCCTAATATTTGCGTTTTCCACTTGGATATTCAAAGTTCCACGATTTATTATTTTGAAGAAGATGCAAGAAGTATCAAGCACTCAAGATGGAATAAAGAAACGCGAATTGAATAAAAAAGCATTTTCAAACTATTTATTATGGATTAGTCAAATGATTATATAATTAATTTTTTTTTGATCAATTGTGCATATTGCAAAAAGGAATTTTCAAAGCTTAAAAAACTGTCTGATGAATATTGATTTCCACAATATCGTTATGTATTTTGAGAATCTTCGAATATCTTCAGCTCGATTTCTCCAATTTATGCAGGTTTTTCGAAAACAATCAAAACTTGTTCAGTTTGTGGGTACCGTGAAACGTATCTTTGATCACCGGGGTATGTTTGATAAAATAAGACTGTTTTCAGTAACGTACTCTAACAAAATCATTGAAACAAAAAACAAACCATATTCTAAACATGTTCAGCATCTGTCGGCAACGATTACAGCGTTGCCATTATTTATTTTGGAAAATCCGCAAATTTGATATCACTGGCTGACGTAAAAATCCGCAAAATCCGCAAGCAATAAAAGCCCAATTTTTTCCACTATTAAGGGCTTTTTAAGCTTTTTTACAATCTATTATCGTTTTGTATGAATAACTTTTATTTTTCAATTTTCAAATGTTTGACTGAAAACTTTTTCCACACTCGCCGCTGAATGTGGGAGAAAATCCACTTTCTCAATGAACTAAAGGAGCTGCGGTAATTCGACCAGACGCATATTTAGTTCTGCACACCAGGAATTTTCAAAAAGGAACATTTAAAAAAATCATGAATTGGAAATATAAAAATTGAAAATTAAATGATCGAAAAATCACAATTAAAACCTAATAAATTCCAAAAATAAAAAACAATGAAGATTAAAAAATTAAAGCATCGAAAAATTTAAAAAACCTGAACTGAAAAATGACCAAAAAGCACATCAATTTAAGGACTCGTCAATCACATTCGGGCATAGCGTAGATAATAAATCGTTTGCCTCGTTCGCAGCTCACTTGGATTCAATTATCAATCTCACACATAGAGTTAGATAGTTTTCTAAAGAGATTTTTCTATTCTGAAAAAGGAGGCAAATGACCCTAAGGCTAAAACGTCTATAATCGAAATAAAAGTAATCTAACTCAGGAACTCGCGAATTTTAAAATCAAAATGCTTCAAAATTTCAAGTTTAATGATATAAATTTTAGAAATTAAATATCTTAAAAATCTAAAAACTATGAAATTAAAAAAAAGTTATTTAAAACTTCAAAAAGAAAATCATTTCAAAATTCAAAAAATTAAAGGAATCAAAAATTGAAAATTGAAAGATATAAAAATTTAAAAAAAATATTAAAATCTGAGGATTCAAAAATTTAAAAAAATAAAAATTTGAAATCCAGAAATTTAAAAAATTGAAGATTTAAAAATCTAATAAACAATTAAAATATTTTTTTTTGCAGGTTCAACTGGATATTTAAAAATTTACAGGCCTAAACATTTAATTTGAAATTTTTGATTTTAAAAATTGAAATGCATAAAAATTTAAAAATATAATTGTTAAAAAAAATTTAAATTCAAAAGTAAATATTTTTGAGAATTCAAGAAGTTAAACATTTAAAAATTTATATATTTTAAAATTTGAAGATTTGTTAATTGAAAATTTTGTGATATAAAGATTATATTAAAATTTGGGAATCAAAAGGTTTAAAAACATGAGGTTTAAAGGATTAAACATTAAAAACTTTAAAATTCAAAGATTTTAAAGTTCCATTTCTTCTCAAAATTTAAAAATCAGAGATATAAAAATATGAGAATCCAAGAATTTTGAAATTTAATAAATTGAAAATCATTAAAAAAATATTCATAAATTCAAAACAAAAAAATTAAATATTCATAAATTTGATTTTGAAGCATTATACTTTCACAATTATAGACTTTTAAACCTGTAAAGTTTTAAAACTTTAGCGTTTTTGAATTTTAATGCTTAAAAATTTAAAGTAATACTTAGCGAATACTTGAAACAACGAGAAAAGCGGAGTCGAAGAAACAATCTCAGTTTATAGTATTTTTTGTCGAACTTCAACACTTGTATTGTATTGTATTGTCGTCGATTAAAAAAAGTTACATCGCACACTAACTTAAACCTATTTTTAATTTGAACGATTCTTTACTAATATTAAAATCAAACAAATGATAGACACTGTTGAAGAGTTGACAGCAAACATCCAAAGGATTATTCTGGCCGTACTGCGTGCAATGTGTGGAGCGTAGGAAAAAATCAATTCTTCGGAAAGATCTTCCAGGAACGTTGAGGTCAAGTTTTACTAGAAGCGCAGAAGAGTCAGAAGGTCGAAAATGAAAAGTCGTTGCAGAAAGATCCTTCTGTTTCGCAACGTAGGGAGATTGATGAGGGTACAGCGATGTTCATGCGGAGGAAGCTGGAAACGATTTTGCCAGAGTAACCGACGAAGTGCAAACCTGATAAAGTATTTCTGTACCCGTTCGATACGATTAATATGTATGGTGTGATAAGTAGCCCAAACAGTAACGCCATATTCTAGAATACTGCGTACCAGTGTAATGCATAGTGTTGCGTTTGATGAATCCAACTCGTGTAAAAGTGATTGTGCTGCATTTTTGAATATTCACACTCATTCCGTTTCTGTCACTCCAGTCAATGATCCTATCGACGTCCATTTGCAATGCACAACAGTCTATCATAGTTGTTATGACACGGTAAATTTTCAGATCATCAGCATACATGACTTTAGAAGACGATAATTCACGGCAGAGGTTGTTCACAATGAGCACAAATAGAAGAGGTCCGAGATGACTCCCTTGAGGAACGCCAGATGAAATATGGAAAGGATCCGAGAGTATAGTTCCAAGTTGCACCGAGGCGCTACGGTTCGCAAGGTACGAGAAGATCCAATTAGTCAGCCAGTCTAGTCCGCCTTAGCTTTTCCACAGCAAGCTGATGAGGAACACAGTCGAAAATAATCAACACTTAATGTATTTTTATTGAGTTCTCAATGGTTACTGAAACTATTTCGCTGAAATTCAGCAACCAAAATTTACTTTGCCGTTTCGAAATCAATTGTTTACTCGTTCCGGAAATTTCCTAGCTGAGTTACGTGAGTAGGGGAACATGGGAGACTTGACCAAGCGCAGAATTCTATTATTGGCTATGACGAATTCTATTAGGTTCCAAATTTTTTTTCTATGCTTCGTAATTTTAAAAGGCAATTTCAAAAGTTTGGAATGAAAAATTCTTTCCTTATAGAAAATATTCCGTAATTAATAAATTTAAGTAAAATTATGTATTTTTTTTTCAAATTTTGTATAGACATATCCACTCGACTAATAATTACATTCAAAGTACTTATATCACATCTTATTCCTTATAGTGAAACGATTTTACATTAATCGGAACATTGGAATTATTATTACTAAAATTTGCACGACATCAAACGTAAGAACCAATGTTGGGGAGACTTGACCAAGTGACAATAATCTGAAGAAGGATACCAAATTTCTAATATTTACTACGCTGTGGTATCTACTGTTAATGTTAATCACGTCACACAAAAATCCCACCTAAAATACCAGTCTATATATTATAGTATTAGTAGTCAAAGTTAGAGGTAATATGGATAATTTCGTAACGCGTGAACATGCAATGTAAGCTGTACAGATAATCCTTAAAAGGAAATACATTTAAAAATCGAAATTTATGATTACAGTATGTTTTTTGTCTTTATTTTTTGTCCTAGTTTTTCAATTTTTGCTTGGTCAAGTTTCCCCAGGCCTTGGTCAAGTCTCCCCGCAGTTGACCAGAGAAAACGTTCACAGAAAAACTTTTATATCTTTTGCAAAAATAATTTAAAAATTCTGCAAAAAAAATCATGAGCACGCACATTACCTTTCTACATCATATATCAATAAGTTTTGAAGGATTGGAAACTTTTTAGAGAGTTATGCAGGTTTAGCTGAAAACCTGGTCAAGTCTCCCCATGTTCCCCTATATGTCAAAGTCGGTTACATTCCTGTACGCCAATGATTGCATAATTTAATTTATTAAAATAATATAATGTACGTATTGTGATTAAACATACAATTTAAAATTGAAAAATTAAGGCCAACCATTTGATTCATTCATGAAAAATCAGCAAAAAATCCGCAAATGCAGAAAATCCGCAGAAAAATCCGCCACTCTATTTCAAATTGCGGAAAAATCCGCAACTATGGCAACGCTGAACGATTATTTCGTCATTTAATGTACCTTTTATGAGCACAAATTCAAATTGAAAATGATACAACTTTCATGCATCGTTTCAATCTGTTAAAACAATCCCTTGCATATTAAACAAATTAATCAACATCAATTGAATTTATTTAAATTAAATTGATCACTTTTTTAGAAACCGTAAATATTTTTGTCCATTTTAAAAATCCGATATTTTTGTTGTTAACTATTTAATTTTTACAATTTTCCTAGATAAGTTCATTAAAAGTCAGCTGTTTCCTTCTAGGCAATGTTGTTCACGTTCGAGACGTCACAATATCGGGTCATGAAATTGCCTGCAGATATGCAATTTACACAACACTTCGAGCGTTTTCTCTCATTTCGATACACATATTTTGCTGATCAAAGTTACCCCGAAAGCAAAAAATGAAAATTTACAACAAAGTAATTTTATTTTTATAGTGAAACGAAAAAAAATACGCAACAGTTCGAACACTTTCAATCTATAGGGACCAGTACTTGTTTTTAAAATTCAAACAGTTATATCTACTTGAATTGAAGATAGTTATTCGAAAAACTGTTGAAAAAATTATCAATGTTCCCCCATTTTACGGTATCTGATTTTGTGCGTTCTCCGAATTACCAAAGTATTGCATTTTATTTTATTTAAACCTCCACCTACAAATATTTGAGTTTGCTTGATTGTTGTATCTTTTCATTCCACGTAAGATAAGTTTGACATTTTGCGGTTGCACTGACAATTGCTTTGAATGCCCATATGACACATTCTTTCGTTACGTTGCAACGATTTGACGAATCTTCATTCCATAAATATGTTATAACTTTATCAAAGGAACGCTTACATCAAAACTTATTACATATTCAGAAAGTAGACAAAATTTCACGAAAGATTCAATCGACATAAACTGAATAAACTGGAAGAGGGTTGTTTTAAGACCAATAATGTAACGTGACGTTACAACGCGTCACAAATTAGAACCTTCAGCGTATTTCATTAAAAGTCAAAATATCTGCTCTATAAGATTTTTTTATCAAGAACCAATCTTTTATGAAGTATTTCTACATAACTTACGAATAATTAGGTGTCATTAAATATAAAGTTTATTGTTTTGTTTCTTTTTAAGCATCTTTTACTTTCGTGATGTTACAACGCTCCTTTCTCAGGAAAAGCGATACCTCACCGCGTTGTAACGTCACGAAAATCTTCAACTTTTCTATAACTCTGTAAATCACGCTGGTGCTATTGTTTTGAGAGAAATTTTAAATATTTGTTACATATAGCCATGTTAATGATATTTTACTCGAATAAACATATGGGGTTGTCCAAAAATCACGATACAGTTTATTTTTTAAATTGTGGTAGAAATAATCGATAAAACCAAGAATTTTTTCTTTCATATCTGTTATAGATAGATTTGAGCCATTTGACACATTTATTTATTTGATACGGCTCAATATGGTAGTTTAGCGGAGCGGGAAAAGTAGGTTTTATAACATATTGCACAAAAGAAAATAAACTGGCAGTATTGCTTTGTTTAATTTGGAATCAGGTTCCCGATCCAAGTTTATAGTATGATATTTGTATTGTTGGGCTTCAACAAGTGGATTTTATATGAGGAAGCGAGCACAATGTAAGCGCCAGACAATCGATAGGGCTCGGTACACTGAAGTATTGTATATGTTATAGTTACTTTTTACTTGGGGAGACCGGATGAATCTTATAAAAAAAGTTATAGTTACAAATATTGAGAAAAAAGAACACGGCACATCACCGTGATGTTGCGAAAAGATGTGTTATATCCAGTCGTTGATTCGACGGGATTTAAAATGTAGGCAAACTCCAACAAACACTCTCCATCTATCTTTTTCGTGCTCATTTGAGACCATGACCACAGCCAAAGCCTTTTTATCCGACTCAAAGCAATTGAGACGATTTAGTGTGGTCAACCAGAAAGGTCTCTGTAGCCCCAACTATTGCGTTGCAATCTCCCGAAAATTCGAATAAATAATCGTCCATAACAGATTTAATGCCACAGGCAATTCGATGATGTAGCTGCTTCAACGATTTATTTGGGTTTGTAACGGAATAATTGGTTGGTACCTGACTGACAGCACGTGCGACTACAACTGTGGTTGCTTATCCTTATAACAAACATCCTTATAACAGGCGGTTCGTCGAAGATAGCGAAGTGTGAAATAGTTGATTGCTTGAAGGAAAGAAGTATTCAGCAAACAAATTAATATTCATGTCTAAATACTACCCCAAGTACAAAACTCGGAAATTCCCTCACAACCTTCCAACGCATGTCCTGGACTACGTTGCTGTGAGCGCGATTGCTTCGAAACGTATCATATGACCAGCCAGCGTCGAGGAGAATACAGCGGAGGTGAACTTTAATGCTCCGGCACTTGCGCCGTTGTATTTTGGGCAACACCTTCCGAAACTCTAGCGAAATCTTCTTCCAGCACCAGCGGTTGCTCATTCGGGAAGCCAATCGCGCGAGTGCCGGAGGGTTAATGAAATATAATGTGACGTTGTACAACCATTTATTTAAAATATCTCGCCCAGTGCATTCGAGTTTTGTAGATCGAATCTTATATAAAAATTTGTTTATTTTCTAAATCTATAATTAGGTTTAATGAAAGATTTCATTTGAAAAAGTTATAACAGATTTATAGAATGAAGGTCAAATCGTTGTAACGTCGCGTGTGTTGATGGTATATAACCCCTTAGGCACTTGAGGGTGTACATTCTGAATTTATAAATATCACGCTAGTATAGTTTCCTGTTTATGAAACAATTTGAAAGCGTTTTAATAAACCATTCGAAGTAAGCTTTAACACTATATCTGAAAAATCATTTAAGTTTCTCATAAAAGTTGATTTACGTGACGTTATAACTCAAAGTGTATCCTGTTGTAAATTTTGTTCCGCACATCCAATACAAGAAGTTGGAGGCTTTTTGGAAACGTATTTTTGAGTACAAAGAGAATCCGGAATATAAATTTGAACAAAATTGTAATTTTTTGATAAACTGGATTAATATGCATTTTTCGTGACGTAACAACACAGAAACAATCAAAACTTCTATTAGTTCAAAAAAATTTAGTAGTAAAATATGAGTGAAAATCTTTCTAGTTTGATTATTCTACACTCAATAACGAACAAATTTCTTTAAACAGATTAAAATTTTAATAATAGTTTCATGAAATAGAACTTTTTTTAAAAATCAATAATTCGGAAACCATTTTTCCGTGAAATTCAACTTACTTCTCTATATATTTTTCAACTATTTTGTAGAAAGGTCAAAAAATTTGATTACATCATTTTTCAATGGTTTAAACACTACCGAAACGAGAAGAAAAAAATTGTGATACCAAAATAAGACAAAACAAAAACATCCTTCTGGTGTACAAGCCCGTGTAATGTGTCATATGTTCTAATGCTTCCGCTGTATTCGATGGTGCTTCGTTCCTCTTAAAAAATCATCGTGCTAACAAATTTTCGTAATAATCAAGATACATTTTGTAGAAACACGCCAAAAAATATGTATTTTATCATTGACGTAATTGCAAGCATGACAGAATTTGACGCGCTCCGTTTAATTTTACATGAAACCTATACATTACATGCGCAATTACACTTACTGCCTTTCAGAACAAACGCTATATGTGGAGTAAACTTACGTGATTTACGAAATACAACGACATGTAAAATTAAAATCAAACTTAAGTCAGTCATTTTTGATGCTCCTATATGCCAGGGTCAGGAGACGTAAATTTACACTATTTTTTCTAGGAGTGAAGTTAAAAAAGGAATAAGGCGACCTGTTCAAATTGTTGAAAGATTAATATTTGTGAGTATGCTGCATAAAGCTATCAATAGTTCAAAATGGCCTATGGCCTAGAAATCTTTGAATATATATATATATATATATATATATATATATATATATATATATATATATATATATATATATATATATATATATATATATATATATATATATATATATATATATATATATATATATATATATATATATATATATATATATATATATATATATATATATATATATATATATATATATATATATATATATATATATATATATATATATATATATATATGTATATATATATATGTATATATATATATGTATATATATATATATATATATATATATATATATATATATATATATATATATATATATATATATATATATATATATATATATATATATATATATATATATATATATATATATATATATATATATATATATATATATATATATATATATCCCAGCTGGTAACATTGTTTGCTATTACAATTTAAATGTGTTTTAGATAATGCTTGAAATAGCTAAAAACTTTAATGTAAAAATATTGAGTAATTTCCTCCTTAAAATTAAATAAAATTTATAAAAAGAAAATGTATTTTAGAAAAACATGAAGAATCGTCAACAATTTCTCGAATTTTCCGATTATCTGTTATAATATTCGCAGTTAGTATATTGAATTAGTGTAAAAGATTTGTATTTCTGGGGATTTATTACGCGTGAGATAATTGTACTGGTTTGCAAGATTAAGCAAATCCATATGAAAAATGGTAATAACAAAACCCCAAAAGCGACTTCACTTGAAATCTCAAAATGCAAACCTCAAAACTTTGGTTTTTTACATTTCTTACAAAAGAAATGTATAGGATTCGCTCAAAACTTGAAAACTTTTTCCGAGGCCCGGAGGACCGAGTCTTATATACCAATCGACTCAGCTCGACAAATTGAGACAATGTCTGTATGTGTGTGTATGTATGTATGTACAAAATGTCATGTAATTATCTCAGCAATGGCTGAACCGATCTTAATGAAATTAGTTTCAAATGAAAGGCCTAACGTTGCCATTTGACACTATTATTTTTGATTTTCGATATGTTGTTTACTTTCTGAGATAATTTTGGGAGATTTTGTCAAAACACAGCAGGTTTTTTTTTTGCAAATAACTTTCGAACAATACAATATTGCCCCACTACACATAAATAGAAAGCTTGTAAAAATACCTATCTAGCAAGCTATAGATTGCCTAAATCCGTGCACGAGCGGCGGAGATATTAAACATTTTGTATTTTTAGTCCTCGCTTACCAATTTCCACTAATTAGAAATGAGATTGTTTCATACAGAGTATTGCTTTACTGGTGTTTTAGGGGCAAAACTAAACCGATTTTGAATATCGGGATATGAAAATACATCTGTGATTCAAGGAATTCGATGTGAATTTGTGAATTACCTTTATAATAAATGAACTATTTCTCAAAAATAAATATATAAGTTCACTTCAAAGACAAAATAATGTGTCGATAAAGCAACAGTGAGTTCTAGTATTAATTCCTTGGATTAGGCATTGCGTTCAATCATGAGGTAAATGTTGGATGGTATATCAATACACAGATCAACAAGTAATTCACCTAGTAGTGAGATAAAAGATTTCTAATATGATTATACCTGTGGCGTCACCGAAAGCAACTGTATGTTTGAAGCCCAAAAATCTAGCGAAAATTTAGCTCTTTTGCAAGATTTAGGTTATACTGGTTATGGTGCAAAAATTACTACTTACATTATTTATGATAAGAATGTAAGAATCAATATATCATAACAATATAGATCGGTGGTCCTCTACGGCCACGAGACCTGGACTATGTTCGTGGAGGACCAACGCGCCCTTGGAGTTTTCGAACGAAATGTGTTGCGTACCATCTATAGTGGTGTGCAGATGGAAGACGGAACGTTGCGCAGGCGAATGAACCATGAGTTGTATCAGCTGCACATTCGTTGTATTGGTACGAACTTTCATGAAAAATAACGGATGAAAGACCAAAAATATCCACAAATTAGATCCAGGAAAAGAAGTCTCCCAAAGTACCCACTCTCGATGGGGGATGTGTCTTCTAACTTATCGTCGTCCATATTTGGATATACTGAGTAGTTTGAACCATTTCTTTTTCACAGTACTGGTCTGTATATGACTTATTTATCCATATTTCCTGCACGAGAATTCCGAACGAAACAATATGAAAGCTATAAGGATGAATGGAAAGAGACTGCATAGCAATCAACTGAATGCATGACTTTTATGCTATCGACATAGCCTAGACATTTCACACTATTTACTTCAATACAAATAAAAACTTTGAAATATCTACCTGTCTCATTCACGAATCGCATTCTCCCGGTCGTTCTCTGTTTAAGGGGCTTGAAAGCACATGTGACCTTGTCTCATTTTACTATATTCAATTGCGCGTTAAAATACTGGACCAGTAAATTCTATTCTGTACATAAATCTTTTTGTCGGGAATATGTGGCCAAAAAGTAAACTTCGAATTCGTCAAGTAAAAAAGCATGAAATCAAAAAGAATAAAACCAAAAAAAGATGGAAGCCCTAGAAAGTCCGTTGCATATTTATTAGCCTTTTCTCGGAAGATGGGATTTTCAAAAACATTTCAAAACTTTCTGATGCAATGGTTCTCAAATTCGTACAATCCGGTTTATTCATTTTCTTAATTCAAAAATGTTTGTGGCTTCAAATATATGACCATTTTATTTTAATTAATTATTTCATTCCGCATCTTTTTATTCGTTTTGTTCATCTGCGTTCATTTTACTTATTTTATTCGTTTCATTCTTTGGATTCACTCTGATCAGTTTATTCTTTTTGTGCATTTTACTCATATCATTAATTGTTTTCATTGTATTCATTTTATTTATTTTTTCCAGTTTATTCATTTTTTCAGTTTAATCATTTTAATAATCTGACTACTTTTTCAGTTTTAATCATTTCATCCAAATAATTTATTTGATTCAATTTATTTCTTTATATTAATTTATAACCTTTTACCATTCAATGCATTTAATTCTGCTCATTTTCTTCTTTTTATTCATTTTATCACTTCAGCTCATTTTGTTTATTTGATTAATTTGATTTAATTATGCATTTCATTTATTTTTAACTTTATTCATATTGTTCATCCATTCTTTTTATTCATTTGATCCATTTCATTAATTTGATTCATTGTAATCACAGGACGAATTAAATCAATTTGATTCATTTAATTCATTTGATTCATTTTATTAATTTGATTCATGTGATTCATTTGATTCATATGATTCATATGATTCATATGATACATATGATTCATATGATTCATATGATTCATATGATTCATTTGATTCATTTGATTCATTTGATTCATTTGATTCATATGATTCATATGATTCATATGATTCATATGATTCATATGATTCATATGATTCATATGATTCAAATGATTCATATGATTCATATGATTCATATGATTCATATGATTCATATGATTCATATGATTCATATGATTCATATGATTCATATGATTCATATGATTCATATGATTCATATGATTCATATGATTCATATGATTCATATGATTCATATGATTCATATGATCCATATGAATCATATGATTCATATGATTCATATGATTCATATGATTCATATGATTCATATGATTCATATGATTCATATGATTCATATGATTCATATGATTCATATGATTCATATGATTCATATGATTCATATGATTCATATGATTCATATGATTCATATGATTCATATGATTCATATGATTCGTATGATTCATATGATTCATATGATTCGTATGATTCATATGATTCGTTTGATTCATTTGATTCATATCTTTAATTTTATGCATTTCATGTTCAGTCATTCGTTTTATTTCATTCAATTTGTTAGTATGGGTCAATTTATTCTATTAATCTTATAACTATTTCTAAATATAATCTTAATTTTTATGTAATAACCTAATCTAATTTGATTCGTGTATATTATAGTTTTGATTTCCATAATTTTTTCTACTCAATTTATGAATTTAAAAACCCTTTTGCTTCATTTCTTGCTTCACTTTTTTATTTCGGTCGTTTTGTTGATTTCTATAATTTATTCAGTTTATTCGAGATTTTATTCGTGCAAGACTAGAAACTGTTTTCATCCCACCTCTAGTTGGGTGCCTACTTCTCGTGAGTTCTGCAAACTAATCCAATAGTGAAATGTTTAAGAAATGTCTCATCTTACTGCTAGGTGGATTAAATCGGTTTTTTTCTTTGAATCTATTCGGAATCATAAATAACTTTTGTCGTATTTTCTATAAAATCATGTACGTAAATTATCCGCTGAATCGCATCGACATTATTTCTCAAAATCGTGTAAAACATGTTAACGTACAAGAGAAGCGCCGAAGTACACTATTCAGAAACTAAAAATTGCCCAACTTTCCTAATCTGAAAAGATATTATAGAGTTATTCAGTCTATCGTAATATAGACAACTGTAGTACATGGGGCAGAGGTCGATTAGGGTCACGGCGGAAGTTCCTCAGGGCGCCATACTCGACCCAACGCTCTATAATATAATGTACAACAGAGTGTTAATACTGGAACTGCCCAGGGGAGTTGAGATCGTCGGCTTTGCAGATGATGTCCTGCCGATAACAGATGAGACCATTGAGGAGGTGCAGATGCTGAAGGCAGAAACAATAGACATCGTGGAAACATGGATGACTAACGTCAAGTTGCAGCTTGCTCACCACAACAGTGTTGGTCAGCAACTGTAAAAAAATCCAGCATGTCCAGATCATTGTCGGAGGACAATCCATCCGATCAATGCGTGCGCTAAAGCATCAGGGTGTTATGGTCGACGATCGGTTAAATTACAACAGCCATTTCGACAATATATGTGAGAAGGCTGCGAGGACAACTAACGCCGGATCACGGAGGAGCAAGAAGCAGCACGAGGCGTCTCCTGGCGGGTGTCTCATCCTCAATACTGGGGTATGGTGTACCGGCCTGGGTTGCTGCGCTGAATTCGAAGTGGAACCGGACGGAGTTGACAATTGCGTACAAAACGATATCGTCGGAGACGGTATGCGTAATTGCTGGGATGATTCCCATCTGCATCACTCTGGCTGAGGACGTGGAACGCTACCAGCGGAGAAATGTACGTATTGCAAGGAGACTGGTCCGAGTTGACTCGTTGGCTAAGTTACAACCAGAGCGGACTCATCACAAATGTGTCTGCTTGGGTACATAGGAAGCATCGAGAGGTTAACTTCCATGTGATGCAGTTTTTGTCCGGGCACGGATGCTTCCGGAAGTGCCTGCATCGGTTTGGACACGCTGCGTCACCCTTTTGCCCGGAGTGTGTGAACGTGCAAGAGATACCGGAACATGTGGTCTTTGAATGCCTTAGGATCGAAGAAGTCCGAAGGGGTATGTCTGGTATAACAGCGGATAATATCGTCGAATAGATGCGCCACGACGAGCATATCTGGGACGCTGTCAATAGACTGGTAACGAGTATACTCTCCAAGCTGCAGAGGAAGTGACGAAGGGACCAACAAGGTAGCGCCATTGGCTAGAAAACCGCTGTGGAACCGCGAATCGGGTTTTTGGAGAAATTTCGCTGCGGGGGAACTCCGACAGTGTAGACTGAATCCACCGCCGGGGACCAGTTGAGTAGTACGCGACGTAGTACTGTGTTCGGGTCGTCGGGGCGTCAGTGAACCGGACGTCAGCTTTCACTGGAATCGCCGGACCGACCCCGACACTCCACCGAGTAGTTCGTGAGTAGGCTGGATACACCGCCGGGGATAAGACCGAGTAGACCGTGTCGAATGGCTAGCAGTGGGTCGTTGGGGCGCCAGTGAATCGGAAGCTACGCTCCACCCGGATTCGCTTGATGGACCTCAGCACATGCCAGTTGGCCCGTTGAGTAAGCTAGGTCCACCGCCGGGGACTAGACCAAGTAGACGAAGCTGGGATCTAAATGGCTCACAGACGGGTACATCGGTATCGTGAGCAATCTACCGCCGGGGTTTCCCTCGTTTTGCTAGTAAAACCAGCTTCAGGATCTTTCGTCTAGCCGGAAAGCAGCCATCGTCCAGGCTTTTGTAGGACTATCCTGAACATGTGCGTAAACGCCAAGACTAGAGATGGGCAAACCGATTCAGTTTGGAGAACGAATCGTGCCCGATTCACTCACTAAACTGAATCGACTCTTTTGATCGATTCAGTGATTCATTTCAGTACTTTGAAAAATGTTTGAGAAAAAAGGAAAAAATATATTTATTAGGCGTTAAGGCAAGAGGGTACAGTAGAGTGACAGGAAAAAATGACCCCTATCGGCCCACCCCTGAGTCGATTTCTAGTCCCACTAGGAGTATTTGTTCAAAATTTGAAGCAAATCGGACAAGTCTAGCTACCGGACCAACGTGCCTGAAGTTTGTATGAGATTTTTCGACAATTGACATGGAGAAAAGCAACTAGCTCACATTTTCGCCGCTAGGTAGCACTGTTCGCATCGTATTATCACTGTAAGTGAAAATAAGAAAGGTAATTTAATTGTCTACAACTTTGTCGAAGACTGCTAGTATATCCGGCTTTGTCAAAAGAAGTTATTAAACTTTTAGCGAAGTGATGTCTGAGTCAGTTTTCCATAGGGCCTAGAAATGCATGGTTGTGCATCGGTACTCGATTCGCACGAACTAATCATTTTTGTGAAATTAACCGTTAGATTTAGCTCAATAGTATGTTCCGAAGAATTGTAGTAAATAATAGGAGTCATGTTTTGGTTAGAACATTTTAGTTCCACATTGTACCGCATAGAGGGCGCCAACACTAACTTTTCAACGGAGAGAAATAGAAATTAGGTGTCTTCCACAAAGTTGTAGAACAGGCATTTTTCAATAATTCTCTTAAACATCTCGAATTTCTATCTCTCTTCTATGAAAAGTTAGTGTTGGCGCCCTCTATGCGGTCACAGTTGGAACTAAAATTTTCCAACCAAAACGTAACTCGTATTATGTGGTAGAACTCTTCTGAACATACTATTGAGCTAAACCTAACGGTTATTTGACAAAAATGTATAGTTCGTGGGAATCAAGTACTGATACACAACCTTGCACTGCTAGGCCCCATGGAAAACTGACTCAGACATCACTTCGTTAAAATTTTAATAACTTCTTTTAACAAAGCCGGATTGACTAGCAGTCTTCGACAAAGTTGTAGACAATTAAATTATCTATCTTATTTTCACTTACCGTGATAATACGATGCATACAGTGACACCTAGCGGCAAAAATGCGAGTTAGTACCTTTTCTCCATGTAAATTGTCGAAAAATCTCATACAAACTTCAGGCACGTTGCACAGTGGTCCCAAAGAGCAAAAAAGGGGGTTTTTTAGATTGCGTCAAAACGGTTGACTTTAGCAATATGGAGTCTTTGAGAAAGTTTTTTGGAGAAGAACTCCCCTTCTTTCTGTCTTATCAGATTAATGATTAATCCCCCTAATAGTGAGCTACGACATTTATTTTCTCCAATAATTCAGATAGACAAATATTTACTTCAGCAAAGTTGTAGAGAAACTCGTTACAAATATTTTACCTGAAGACTTCAACTTTCTATCTTTTAAGGTTTTTGAGATATAGGACATTATTTGTAAAAGACCCCTTAAAAACAGTTTTTTCATCATAAGTTTTCTTCTAGATTTTTTCCATTATATAAATGTTCTAGAACATTGTTTGGACCATTAAACTGCATTACTTTGCCGAAGACGGAAACTTGCTATCGCTAGTATGTGTGGAGATATTCACGTTTTTTGATTGAAATTAGCTCTTTTTCCAATGCCGATAACTTTTAAACGGGCAAAAACGGGCAAACCACTTTGTAAACAAATTAAAGTGCAAGAAAAGCACAACAAATGCTGGAAAAATCAGATCTCCCCAAGGCGGCCCTCTATGGAAATACTTGAGCTGAAGTTTGTCTCATCCCGTCATCAAATGCAATTGATTACTCGCCGTTTGGTTGCACTTGCGCCATTGTTATGAAGTAGGGGCAAGGGAATTGTCAGTTTCCGGTGTCAGGCGTATGCATTGAGTTTTTGAACAACTGTAACTTTTGACCCAAGCAAACAGAAGTTCGGATAATACTTAAAAAGCACACTTTAAAATTCACAAAAAGTTCTTAGCGAACTTTCAAGCTGCTCAAGCTTTAATAGAACTGCTTAACCCGCTATTAGAACATAAAACGTATTGCAAAATTACTTAAAACGAGAAGCTTATGTAGTTCCTTTATATCAACTTTTGGTTGCTTGGGTATTTACTAAAGACGTGCTTACAAAAGTAAGAAAGGATAATTATTACGACTTTAACCCTTTATTTCAGAACTAACAGTAGGGGATGGGTGTAGCGTAGTTCTAAATGGATTGCCTTGTACGCAGCGCACCTGGGTCCGAGTCCCGACCCCGCACTTAGGGTTAGAAATTTTTCATAAGAGATTTTTCTGACCCGAAGAGGCGAATGACCTTAAGGTTAAAACATCTATAATCGAAATAAAAAAAGATGGGTGGGTAATGTCTGCGACATAACCGGAGAGATGTAGAATACATAAGGAACACGTTCTTCAAATATGTTGATACTCATTAGGATTTTCGGACAAAAGGTGATTTGGGCGAGGAATATTTCAAATTATTCTTTACAAAAATGATGGTGGTCCTGAAAAGGACCGGTTTTGTTGGCGTTGTTGGCCTTGGTGAGGGAGATGGCTAACGATGAAATTAATTGTTAGCATGAGGAAGTCGCGTAGTACTGGCCAATGGAAGAACAGATAATAATTGATTCCTGAAAATCAATTTTTCTTTATTCATGTAAATTATACATACTTACAAATCTAACAGAAGATTCCTGATCATATTTCTGAATCATTAGTGCGATCATTGTGTAATTTGGTTAAGTACAATGAAAGTTACAAACTTTCCAAACTCGACCTTCTGTTCCTTCAGAAATATTGAAATGGGGTGTCTATATTAAACCGTTAGTCGTGGTCACAATAAAAAAAAGATGGGTGGGTAATGTCTGTCACATAACCGGAGCGTCGTGATTTCAATTCGAGACGTTAATTTAAATCTAATAATATTCAACAGAATCGCGTTTGAATGGGAAATTTTCAAATAATTCTCTATGGTAATAATGGTGGTTCTGAAAAGAACCTTTGGTATCGGCGTTGGTGTTGATGGTGATGCGCTGGATCGTTGGATATTTTTGGCATGATAGTTACGTGCCTGGCGAACTGTTTTGTAGCCTCGAACAAAACGACAAGACTGGCTTCTTCGGGTACCATTACGGCTGAACTTTATAAGCTTAGCTCGACTTTGAAATCCTGCACAATCTCACGAATCAGACACTGGTAGGGCCATTTTGTTTGCTACTAGCACGGAACTGCACAAAAAAATCATTTAATGCAGTTAGTTCACGGGGGCTGCCAAAAAGCTTGAATAGAAGCGTGCGACTTCAACGTTTCTCTTAAACACATGCAACAACACATTCGTTTTGGTAATACTGATAATAACAGTAGAAAGGAATGGAAAAGCAGTGCACGAAACGAGCGAGAGGATAATTTAAATTTTTGTTCCGTGTGCAAGCTACTTCTTTCCACCCAACGTATTATGTTGCTTGTTGAAAATTTGCTACACACCTTAAAATGAAAGTTTCAGTTTAACTCTCACTAGAACACAATTGATTGGTCCTGAAAAGAACCGTTGCTTTTATTGTAATTTACGCCCACTCCCACAAACCGACCAAGTAGGCATCACTGGCTTCATTACGGCTGAGTTTTGTTAGCCAGCGGATTAGTTGCTCCGTTGCCCTTTAGTTGGGGCGAAATACTAGCATGGCGACAGTTCCTGATCGGTAGTTGGTTGCGATGGGCCACCAGTAGCTGGGGCACTTTTGCGGACCGTCATCATCGCCAACTGCTTTCCTCCGGTGGACTTAGTGATGTCTTTTTTTACGCGATTAACGCAAATAATCGATTAATTTCTAAAATAATCGAAAAATAAATAATCGATTACAAGCTTTCGGTATAATCGAGCAAATCGAGTAGCTGATATCGATTAATCGAGAGCATAATTAACGAAGGGTGGCATTGAAAACGAAAGTCGCAGAGCACAAAAATATGACCAGACTTCTCCAAACTTTTCAAAATGTGTCGACCTTTTTTTTTTTTTTTTTGGTTGACAAACTAGGATTTACTAAGTAATCGATTATTGATTTTAATCGATTATTTTTGTCGATTAATCGAATGAATTGATCAATCTCTCAAATATTATTCGATTAACGGATAATCGATTATTTGCAAAAATCAGACATCACTAGGTGGACTGGCTGCTTGCTAGTGCTTGAACGAATACGAATGATGAGAAAAACCGACCGACCAATATTCATATATGAAAACACGAGAAAGCACTACTATCGCTCTCCCGCTCGTTTTCGTGCCATTCCTGTGCCTTTTCTTTCCGTTCGGCTACCAATACTAGCATAACCAAAACGAATATTCTGTCTTTCCATCGCCTTCAATCTAGTGGCCAGTGCTAGCAAACTTGCATGTTCAGTTTTTCAATAACAACATTCCAACAATATTTTCAAAGAATGTTGCAGATTTGAAAAGAAGGAAGGAGAAGATTTTCACAAATTTAAATTCTTTTGTCTTATTTGTTAGCGCTGATAAAGGCTATTTAGTTTGCTACTAGCAAGGAGCTGCACAAACAAATCGATTTATGCAGTTAATCAACGGAGGCTGCCAAAAAGTTCGAATAAAAGCATGCGACTAGTGTACTTTGCATGTTCTATATTTTATCAATACTAGAGAGGATCAATAAAATAATTCAAATTGTATAGCGACATGCAATTGTTGCAACACTAGCCATGAGATGGTGGGGGAACACGCACATTCGTTTTAGTTATGATGGTAGTAGCAGCAGAAAGGAATGGAAAAGCAGTGCACGAAAACGAGCGAGAGAGGATAATTTAAATTCTCTTTCTTTCTTTCCACACATCGTATTTCTTATATTGCTTTCTGAAAATTATTTGTTATACACCATAAAATGTAAATTTCAGTTTAACTCTTATTAGAACACAGTTAATTGGTCCTGTAAAGAACCGTTTATTGTTTTATTGCGGGAGCATAATTCAGACGCACTCCCCGCGGACACGGTGAGCTAGAAAGCACTATTTTGCATTCTCGAACAAACCGACCAAGTAGGCATCGTTGGCTTCTCGGGGCATCATTACGACTGAGCTTTGTAAGCGTAGCTCGACTTTGCAGTCCTGCACAATCTCACGACCCAGACGCTGGAACGATAGCCTACTCTGTTGCCCTTTAGTTGGGGCGAAATTCTTGCAGGGCGACAGTTCCTGATCGGGTTGCGATGAGTCACCAGTAGCTGGGGCACTTTTTCCGCCGTCGTCATCGCCAACTGCTTTTCTTCGGTGGACTGGCTGCTTGCTAGTGCTTGAACGAATACGAATGATGAGAAAAACCGACCGACAGATATTTATATAATCGCGCTAATATGCACTACTATCGCTTTCTCGCTCGTTCTCGTGCCGTGCATGAGCCTTTCCTTTCCGTGCGGCTTCTAATGGCCTAACCAAAGGAATATGCCGTCTTTCCCCCACCAAGTGCTCTCGTCAAGCAACCCAATGCGAATAACCATACGAACAAACATGTAGTGGACCTATATATAAACTTTTCATTATTTTATTGTTCGGTTGGTCTACCATAACGACGGCTCTGTGCGGGATGGACTGAAAATTTTCACTTTTCCGAGTCGTTTTCGAAAGATTTTTCAAAACACATTTTTTTGTTATTAGTACATGTTATACATACTTCAAATTTTAATACAGCATAGAGGAACATATTTGCAACAAATTGGCCTAAAAATCAAATCATTCTGTTAAGTATGATAAAAGTTATTAACGTTCAAAATCTGACGCGGCGCCGCAGCCGATATTTTGAAACGGGACCCCTATTTTGAAACCTTAAATGTATTCTACATTAAAACTAACAGTAATATATGGTGATGTATTTAATGCCGGAACAGCAGTAGTATGGACAAATTTAGGCTCTAGTATTTCCATAGAGGGCCGCCTTGGGGAGATCTGATTTTTCCAGCATTTGTTGCGCTTTTCTTGCACGTTAATTTGTTTACAAAGTGGTTTGCCCGTTTTTGCCCGTTTAAAAGTTATCGGCATTGGAAAAAGAGCTAATTTCAATCAAAAAACGTGAATATCTCCACACATACTAGCGATAGCAAGTTTCCGTCTTCGGCAAAGTAATGCAGTTTAATGGTCCAAACAATGTTCTAGAACATTTATATAATGGAAAAAATCTAGAAGAAAACTTATGATGAAAAAACTGTTTTTAAGGGGTCTTTTACAAATAATGTCCCATATCTCAAAAACCTTAAAAGATAGAGAGTTGAAGTCTTCAGGTAAAATGTTTATAACGAGTTTCTCTACAACTTTGCTGAAGTAAGTATTTGTCTATCTGAATTATTGGAGGAAATAAATTTCGTAGCTCACTATTAGGGGGATTAATCATTAATCTGATAAGACAGAAAGAAGGGAAGTTCTTCTCCAAGAAACTTTCTCAAAGACACCATATTGCTAAAGTCAACCGTTTTGACGCAATCTAAAAAACCCCCTTTTTTGCTCTTTGGGACCACTGTGCGTTGGTCTGGTAGCTAGACTTGTCCGATTTGCTTCAAATTTTGTGCAAGAACTCCTGGTGTGACTAGGAATCGACTCAGGGGTGGGCCGATTGAGTTTTCAAAAAAAAAAATTCTGGGTAGTCTAGGGTACAGAAGTGCGTGTTTCAGCGTGAAAAAAAACACATTTCGCGTTTTTTTCAGAAATTTGGGTGAAGCGAATGGATTAAAACTGGTACATTATATTGTATCATTTCAATAACATAAATATCGACAAGCGGCTCGGCGACGAAACCTTTTGTAGACTGTCTCTGGAAAAACACGATTTGCGGTATTACTGTCATTCAAAAACTTCTTAACCGTTTTATTTCAAACTTTGCATACACATTCTTTGTATAAGATACCTTACCCCTACGTTGAAATATCGAGATGATTTTTCAATTTAGACAGTTTTGTACTCATTTGAAATAAAAATTGCAATTTTTCACAAAAAATTCTGCCATTCTCAAGATTGGTTTCTCCCTTGAAATTGCAACTATTATTAAATTCAAATTAGTTATGTGTTGGTATTTTATTCCGTGTACGACAAACAGAGCTCATGTGTTCATCGTGTTCGTTTATTTTGAAGTGATTCATAATCATGGCCAACTCATTCGGTTCTTTTTGGTTCTTCTTGTTCTTGTTTTTTATAATAAATTGTTACTCCTTCAGTGAATCACAGTTCTTTAAACAAGAATCGCGGTTCATCCACTCTTTTTTAAGAGTAGATTCTTTTGATCGATTCGCGATTCACTCGCCCATCTCTAACCAAGACCGCATTCGTCAGTACCACGCTGGGGTTACCAGTGAATGTGTGAGTGTGTGCGCGCGTATGTGTGTACGTGTGCATGGATTCGTCAAATAATGTAACTCGATTATTTCAGAGATGACTAAGTTGTTTTGCACGAACTTAGTTTCAAATGATCGGTAGTCTGCTATTGAATGTTCTATTGATTGGCGTTCCAGTTCCAGACTTACGGGTTGAACAGTGCGATCGCATAGTAAATTTCTCTATAAAATGTTACCAACATGATGTCAATATGTCGCATCATTACTTGGATTCGTCGGTTTATGATAGAGATTGCCATGTTCTTAAGTTAATGTCACCTAAGATACCAAGCATAGTCTCGTTGTTCACCATCGATAATTATACTTTCTTCCGGAATTCGGAATTCCCGCGGTTCGGAAATTAAGTTATATCGATTCCTCGGAGATGATCAAACTGATTTTCACAATCCTAAACTTTAGTTGGTTCATAGATTTATGATGTATTTCATACGAATCGTTCTCGGTCACACATCGTCGCTGTTGTGCTATCTTATGACAAACCACATTTTGGGGTAAACTGAGTTAGATATGCCACATCACTTGTCTAAAAAATCTCTACAAAGTGGCGTTTTCAGAATTTTGACATTCTGCTTCGTTGCTGAGATATGGCGAGAAACGCGCTGAGAAATTTTTATTTTTTGACTTCAAACGACTGTGTCTTGGTATTGGTTCAAATTATATTGATGTAGAAGATATTTTTATGTGTAGAACTATCTGAGAAATACAATGGCATAATCATTTTCAAAGCATAAATACACGAATTGTGAGAAAAATGCAGTTTATGCTTTAAACCGAAAACAGCATATTTGGCATTACAGTAACCAAAAATAACTATTTTTTCTAGATTTCCTGACTCATTTCCTACAAAATGCATTCCACCGATTGTTTATAGACTAAATGAAGCCAAAGATATGAATAAAAGTCATAAATTGATAATTTTTTTCTATGGAAAATTTTCCATGCAGGATTATGACACGTCATACTAATTTTGTCATCAATACACACCTATGACACGTGTGAGTGCGACTTTTGTTTACATTTATAGTAAAACCTCGCAACATAGTCAACCGACCTTCTTAATATTTCAGAGATTAATACAGAATAGATAGAAGCATCAATTGTCTTCTTTGACACATTCCAGCGTTAGGGGACAACGTTTGCACGCATCATGCAACTGTTAACAGCTCGTCGTTTGAAAAATCCTACGATGTACGCTCAAAAAACTCAATTGAATACTTTAAAAGTCCTAACACAACGTTAATGTTATGGGTTTGATGTTTTTAAGGTTGTCCTTTCATTCTGAGAGGTGAAAATGTCGCGTTAGGGGACAACAGCGCAAAAAATTGATTTTCCAACCTACACTTGTATTTATCAAAAAACCTGCTCTGTCTCAAACTTTAGAGCATCTATTTGTTCTAGAAATTTGATCATCGATAGTCACAGAACAATATTGTATACTTAGATTTTCGAGTTCTTAGAAAAATTTTTTCACGACCGCTGCGAACACTGCGTTAGGGGACAACACCAAAATGAACATAAACGGTCGCATATGAAGTGTTGTCCCCTAACGCGACTGAAGAATTTGTTGAAGCTCAAACAAAGCGATGTATATTACCTCTGAACCTGTGAATAACTCAAAATAAAGATTTGAAATGCCAAACCAGATGTATTTCTAGTTTCACCTTCATGTGTTTTATTAAGAAATCAAATTAATATGAAATGAGAACAGGACACACCGCATACCACAGTGTGGCCCGGTATAGAAGAGATTGTAGACCACAATCGCCACTTTCTAATGGATCGAAAAACGTGGTTTCAAGTAGTTTTGGTAAGTTTAATATATTATAGACATCAGTGGCGGATCCAGGGTGAGGGTCTTGGGGGTCCGGACCACCCCCCCCCCCAAAATTTTTAACATCTTGAGAATTTTAAAGTTTCTTTTTAAAATTCATTCTAAGATCAAAAACTTTGCAAACCAGATTCGATGACCAAAACTGATTTAAATTAAATGAGGATATTACATATTACGTATTGTACAATGAACATTTTAATGTCGAGATTTTGGACCCCCTCCGAATTTTTTTTTTCTGGATCCACTACTGATTGACATAGGAAAATATATGAAATAAAATTAACTGTGTCTTAAGGTGACTGATTTTATTTTATTTTGTTCACCGACTAAGTTTTTTTCATGTAAATTTGGTGCACTGACTTTGTTTTTTGACCTTATAAAACCTTGAAAATAAAATTGACTGGTGATTAGGGCAGATAAAATACGTCATAAGGTTGTTCAATATTTATTTTCTTGTAACATTACAAATACACAAATGTCACTCTGAAGCAATTCAACAAAGGATAGACTGTCAAACGATTATACTCAGTCGAGCAGTTATTATATTTACATATTGTATAGAATGTTGTCGCGAAATACGAGGAAAACGGTTGAAAAAAAATTCGAACGAGAATATCGCCCTTCCAGTTCATCCTCTGACGTTTGCACAATTGTTTCTACTCATAGATCTGCAAAACGACACTTATTAGTGATGATGTAGCCGTTAATCAAAATGTAGCCGTTTTACGCAATTTTTGGAAAAGAAGGGTAAGATCCAGCTTTTAGAAAATTTAGATATATTAGAATTCGTTAAAAAAATTCACACAATTGCGGTCTTATGGATCAGATGGCTGGCTTGTCATTGAATTATCTAAGTAATAGAAAACTGGAGAATTTCGTGAAATTGTATATTTTATTAGCGAATTCGAAGAAATGCGCATCCTCAGGATAACAATTTGAATTTAACGTTTATACATCAAAAAACTGCATTAAACTACGATGTATGGTTCATGTTGAAGAAAATCTATCCCGAAAAGACAAGAGACAGAGTACCTTTCCAATCTGCAATAGTTTATCCTCCGGGTCTACCGTGGTCCTTTTTTCTGCAGATCGACGCATTTTCGAACCACAACCGTTCTTTCGATCGCTTATTGCTGGTCAAGATGGCTGACAACCAGCGAATCAATCAGCTGACTGCAAGGAGAGCTACGATGATTGGCGCTCTGGGTCGGGCTGAGGCATTTCTGGTGGACTACAACGCTCAGCGGGACGAACCTCAGGTACTATTGAGGCTTGAGCATTTAAACAGCATTTGGGCTGCTCTGGAGGAAATTCAAACCGAGCTGGAAACTGAAGCGACAGATCAAGAAGGTAGGGCACAACATGATGCAGTCCGTGCTGATTTCGAACCCCGGCTTTTTACAATAAAGGCTTCATTAATTACTAAACTGCCTGCACTTCCTGGTAACGCTAGTAACCCCCGACCCCCGCATGCTACTTCCGCTCTCTCTGGCATTAAACTGCCTACTATTTCGCTTCCTGAGTTCGATGGCGACTATATGCAATGGCTGACCTTTCATGATACGTTCTTGGCTTTAATCCACAACAACGCTGATGTTCCACCTATTCAGAAGTTCCATTACTTGAGAGCAGCCGTCAAGGGGGAGGCTGCTCAATTGATCGAATCCATCGCAATTTGCTCCGCTAATTATATTCTTGCTTGGGAAGCTCTCGTGGGACGGTATTCCAACGAATATCTACTGAAGAAGCGACACCTTCAGGCACTCTTCGACATTCCACGCATGAAGAAGGAGACTGCAGCAACGCTTCACGGATTGGTAGATGAGTTCGAGAGACACACGAAGATTCTTCACCAGTTGGGAGAACCGACGGATGCCTGGAGCACCATCCTTGAGCATTTATTGTGCACGCGACTACACGATGACTCTCTGAAGGCCTGGGAGGACCACGCATCCACAACGCAGCACCCGAATTTTGCTTGCTTGATCGATTTTCTCCAGCGTAGAACCCGCGTGTTGGAATCGATCTCCGTTAATCACCATCAATCTACAAGTGCGACTAATGACGGTGCGTCCACCAGTCAGTTCCGGAGGCATTCCCAGTTTCGTTTGTCGTCCTGCGCATCCACCGCTAGCCCGTCGTTCAAGTGCCCCACGTGCAGCCAATCGCATTCTCTGGCAAGGTGTGGCAAGTTTAATAGTATGTCTGTGAATGATCGGCAGCAATTTGTAAATCTGAAGCGATTGTGCCACAATTGCCTGAGAGGAGATCACATGGTACGTCAATGCCCCTGTGATATGAATTGCAGAAAATGTAACCAGCGCCACCATACTCTTCTGCATACGGGCCAAACCGCCGGCCCAAAGAAGTTCAGCAACGACGCGACTTCTCGTTCAATTAATTCCATCGAGCCTGCTGTCAAGGCTACTTCGTCGTCTACTAACGTAATCTCCGAGCAAACCATTGTTGCTGCTGCTGAAGATGTTTCGATTGTTAGTGCTTCCCTTCAGCAACCTCGTGAAAACGTTTTCTTATTGACCGTCATCGTCAACGTCGTCGATGCTTATGGGCAGCATCACCCTGCACGCGCTTTACTGGACAGCGCATCGCAGCCAAATCTGATCACCAACCGCATGGCTCGTATTCTCCGCTTAAAGAAGCATCCCGTCAACGTTACTGTCCAAGGGGCCGGACAAGTATCGAAAGTCATTAGCGAATCTGTCTACGCCCAAGTCAGCTCAAGGAAGGAACCTTTCTCTTGTGGTGTTAGCTTCCTCGTAATGGATAAAGTGACGGCCAATCTTCCATCGCATAATGTCTCCATAGCCGAATGGAGAATCCCAAAGGATCTCTTTCTCGCGGATCCAACATTCCACAAGAGCCAGCCGATCGATATGGTGCTCGGAGCTAAGCATTTTTACTCCTTCTTCCCGAATGCCGCACGCATACAATTGCATGGCAATCTCCCACTCCTAGTTGACAGCGTTTTTGGGTGGATCGTTGCGGGTTCGGCTGATTCAATTCTTCCAACACAGAGAGTATCTTCCAGTCCCAGCAGTATCGTAACTGTATCGATGGTTTCCTTGGAAGAAAGTCTGGAGCGTTTTTGGAAAATGGAAGAACTGACAACCAAGGACAACTACTCCATCGAAGAGAGGCGTTGTGAAACCCTCTACCAAGCGACGGTCGCCAGAAACCCCGATGGACGATACATGGTTCGCCTTCCTCGAAAACCTGACTTTGACGATATGCTGGGCGAGTCTAAGGCAAGCGCATTGCGACGATTCGAATATTTGGAGCGACGCTTGGAACGAAACTCCGACCTAAAACTAGAGTACCACCGTTTCATGCAAGAATACCTCGACCTTGGCCATATGCAGCTGACCAAAACAACTGGCGCCGAAAGCTCCAAATCTTTTTACTTACCGCACCATCCTGTCATCAAAGAAGCGAGTTCCACGACGAAAGTTCGTGTTGTGTTCGATGGTTCGGCAAAAACATCTACCGGTTTCTCCCTCAACGATGCCCTCTGTGTTGGTCCAGTAGTTCAAGACGAGCTACTTACCACAATGCTACGGTTTCGCACGTACCCAATTGCTTTAGTCGGTGACATAGCGAAAATGTATCGACAAGTCCTCATGCACCCAGATGATGTTCCACTGCAGCGAATTTTCTGGCGATTTTCCCCCGACCAACCAGTGCAAGCCTTCGACTTACTTACCGTTACTTACGGGTTAGCTCCGTCATCATTTTTGGCAACTCGTACACTGCTACAGCTAGCTGACGATGAAGGTCAGTCCTATCCCCTCGGCAGCAGGGCTCTCCGGAAAGGCTTTTACGTCGACGATTTCATCAGTGGGGAGCAATCGATCGAAAAAGCCATCCGCCTACGCAAAGAAATCAGCGAATTACTTGGGAAGGGAGGATTTGTTCTTCGCAAGTGGACTTCCAATCGACTCGAAGTCCTACACGGATTAAACGCCGACCAAATCGGCACTCAATCCCCTCTGGAGTTCACCCCCCACGAAACGGTGAAAGCTCTGGGAATAATTTGGGAACCAGAAGGAGATTTTCTTCGATTCGATTCGCAAGTGCAACATGACGGCAAACCGCCCACCAAACGATCAATTTTATCGTCTATTGCCAAGCTATTTGACCCCATCGGCCTGATTGCGCCCGTTGTTGTGCGGGCCAAAATCATTATGCAGCAGTTGTGGCTACTACCAATTGAGTGGGATGATCCAGTTCCCAAAAATATTCGTGTCAACTGGGAAAAGTATCACAACGAATTGCCGAAAATTACCGCGCACAGAGTAAGTCGCTACGCATTTCTACCCTGTTCCACCATGCAATTGCATACCTTCGCCGACGCGTCCGAACTAGCCTACGGCGCGTGCACCTACGCCCGTTGCCAAGACGAACAAGGAAACATAAAAATCGAACTTCTTGCCGCCAAGTCCCGTGTTGCTCCGCTAAAACGACTGACTATCGCACGTCTGGAACTCTGCGCTGCAGTTTTGGCCGCTCATCTCCACGATCGAGTCAAACGAGCTCTCGATATTGACGTTTCTGCTTCCATTTTCTGGTCGGATTCTGCTATCGTTCTCCAATGGCTCCAATCATCTCCAAACACATGGCAAACCTTTGTGGGAAATAGAGTTTCGGAAGTGCAGCACTTCACTCGTGGCTGTCAGTGGAAGCACGTTGCTGGTATCGAGAATCCCGCCGATTTGGTGTCCCGGGGTATGTCGGTCGACGAGTTCCTGGCTAGCACGTTATGGAAGGAAGGACCGCATTGGCTTCTTCTGCCGGATCGAGAATGGACCAGCTCTAACCCGCCAAGTGTGGCCGAGGAAATGCTAGAAGTTCGACACATCGTAGCTACCGTACAGTCAGTTCCATCAGTCAATGCATTGTTTCTCCGTTGGTCGTCATACACCCGCCTACTACACGTTACAGGCTACTGCCTTCGCTTTCTGTTGAACGCCCACGCCAAGGCCAGAACTCAGCCTCCCCCCAACGCAGAACCTGTTGCGAAATCACTGTCTGTGGAAATACTTACCAAAGCCAAACTTACCCTGATTCGCCTTGCTCAACAAGATGCATTTAGTCCTGAAATAAAAGAGTTGGAAAGGGGGAAACCTATATCAAAACGCTCACATGTACGCCAAATGAGTCCGTTTCTAGACCAGGAGAAAGTGATGAGGGTCGGAGGCCGTCTTAAACTAGCACAGTTACCCTACCAAATGAAACATCCCGCCCTACTACCCAGCTTTCATCCCCTATCACGTTTAATTGCCATGAACTATCATGAAAAAATGCTTCACGCCGGTGGGCGACTGCTATTATCAGCCATGCGCGAAGAGTTTTGGCCACTGCACGGTCGTCGCCTAGCACGTAGCACTGTGCGTAAATGTTTCCGCTGCGCTCGCCTTAATCCAGTGCCTGCTCATCAACACATCGGGCAGCTACCCGTTCACCGAATTATTCCCAGCCGTCCATTCAGTATCGTTGGAGTCGATTACGCTGGCCCGCTGTACCTTAAGCCGATCCACAAACGCGCAGCATCTGCAAAGGCGTACATCTGTTTGTTCGTCTGTTTCGCCACCAAAGCGGTCCACATTGAGCTCGTCAGCGATCTGTCCACTCAGGCTTTCCTATGTGCGCTTCGTCGTTTTATCGCCAGACGTGGTCGCCCAGCACACATCCACTCAGACAATGGCAAAAACTTTGAAGGAGCTAAAAATGAATTACCGGAATTATTTGCCATGCTTCAAAACTCGGAAGTAAACGAACAGATCGCATCTACCTGTGCTGACGAAGGAATCACTTGGCACTTAGTTCCGCCAAAAGCGCCCCATTTCGGCGGGCTATGGGAAGCTGCCGTTAAAGTAGCTAAAAAGCATCTCCACCGCCAGCTCGGTCCGTCTCGACTGTCATTTGAGGATGTCAGCACTGTGCTCACTCAGATCGAAGCACTGATGAACTCCCGGCCGCTGCTTCCTGTGTCGGACGATCCCGATGAATTAGCTGCACTAACACCTGCGCATTTTCTGATCGGAACCAGTATGCTAGCCTTGCCCGACCCAGACCATCGGAACATCCCTGTCAACCGACTGGATCACTACCAGAAGCTGCAACTGCACGTCCAAAAATTTTGGTGTCATTGGCGCACCGAATACCTCCAGGAGCTTCAGAAAGACACCGTGATGTACCAACGAAACGATAGTTTGCTTCCCGGTCGAATGGTTATTGTCGTCGATGAAATGCAGCAGCCAATACGTTGGCCGCTCGCCCGAATCCTGACCACTTCACCCGGCCCGGATGGAATGACACGTGTTGTAACGCTGCGTACTGCTCGGGGAATTATCACCCGCCCAATCACCAAAATTTGCCTGCTGTCTGATCCTGCTACTACTGCCAACGACGAAGAAGATGATCCGCTGGCCACCAACCAACATCCGGCCCAACGATCCGAGGTTCCTGAAAATGAAAATTGAAAAAAAAGAAATTGAATTTTGTATACTCACCTAGTTGATAAGTTGAAATTTTTTCTTGTGAATTTTGTTTATTTTGAAATGACATTTCAAGGGGGTGGCAATGTTTAGATTAACCGTACAAATTTAGCGATGTTACTAAAGGGAGCTGATAACGGTGTAGGTTTTACTTTGTAACCCCACTCGTATACGTTAGCCGTGTAGCATTGGCATTTTGCTTCCTATGCATTTCGTCACCTATACATAGATAGTAACAGCTGTAATAGGGAAAAATAAATTCAGTTGATTCCGACCGTCGAACTGTGAACACTACCTGCAAAATAAAAGAAAAGTGGTTAATAAAATTAGTACTTACCGTGTAGTTTTTCGTGGTTCCTGCCCTTCTTCAAAGTGCTGCTTGCTGTTCCATCTGCTGCGGTGTTCAGCTGCTGCTTGCTGCGTTGCTGTCCAAATCGGTGAGCTAAAAAAACCACAACGTAGGACACTTAGCGCGATCAAATTGTTTTCTCTAAACAATGGGTTTTAAACATAATGCTACGTCGCATAACTTCTGACCCTACCCTCCCACTCGTCACACTTCGTCACAAATTTGGTATACTCTCCCTACCCCCCAAAATGCTACGTCATTTATGCATGGCCCCTAAGAACAACTTTTACTTATATTAGCAGATTTATTTTCATGAGGTAAGCGATACAAATGCGTGGAATGTGTCTTTGAATTGTTTCTACCCTTTATAAGCTTCAAGATATTCAATCTCAAACTTTAAAAATCGTTTTTCTCGAAATGTGTTGAATGGCGCTTGTCATAAGATAGCACAACAGCGACGAAATGTAATGCTCATATTGTTGTATTACGTAGTTTGCTACCAGTACATTAGTACGGAGTTTGTGGACGCTCCTCATGAACGTCACTCATTCACGCGCGCATTCTCATTGATGCACGCTTTTTCATTCATTCTGTTTCCGAGTATGTATCAACACGGATGTAATATAAAAGCGAGTTGTGATCCAGAGCAAAAGCATTTTATTTAATGACCAAATAAAAACATGCTGTCAGAAGTGCTCGTGGATTAAATGAATTTCCAGCGTCATTAGCATATCCCGGAGGTTTAGTGAGGAAAAGTTCCATCCGAGCAACGAAAAATCATTAGCAGCGGTGATCGCAGAAAAGTTGCGCAGTGAAGTGTGAACTTGTTAGATCCCGTCTGGCGTCATATTATAGTGCAAATATAAAAAAAATGGATGAAAATCAGTTTTCTCGCTTTATGCACTTGCCAAAGCAGGCGATGGAGCAGCTAATAGGCAAGATACGAAACGTACAAGCGAATCAGCCTGTAGCACAGGCGGTTGGATATACAGCCGCGTCGTCTGTTCCTCGTCCGCCTCCGTTGGAGTTGGACATGGTGACATGGAGCGGAATTACAATTTTTCGAAATGAATTGGAAAACCTATGCCAGTGCGGTCGGCATGGATGAGTGGCCTGTGACACAGAACAAGCAGAAAACAAATATTTTGTTATCCGTTGTTGGAAAAGACGCGTTAAAAAAATATTTTAATTTTGAACTAAACGATGAGCAGCAAAACGACCCAAATCTCGGCAATTAAGCTTAAAGTTGTACGTGAGCGAAACAAGTTTGTCGATTGGTTTGATTTTTTTCGTTGTTGCAAGACGCCACTGAGAGCAGTGATAATTATTTATGCCGTTTGAAGTCGCTTGCAAAGTTGTGTAAATTCGGTGTGTTAGAAGAAAACATGATCAAACACAAGTTAGCTACATCGATCAAGCGGTTGAAGCTTCGATCTAAGTTGATCACTACCCAGAACTTGACGGAAGCAAGTGCTATGTATTTGTGTCGTGCTGACGAAATCACCGAAAGGCATCCGGCTACCGTGGGTCAATCAAGCGTAGAGATTAATATGGTGAAGAATGAAACAAATGAAGTGCAAATTCTGTGGCGGTAAGCACGATTTTACTAAAGGTGTTTGCCCGGCACTAGGAAAAAGGTGCAACCGATGTGGCGGAAAAAACAACTTTGAAAAAGTGCGCAGAGCTGAGCGAAAGAAGCAGTTAAAGAAGAAGCTCTGTGTTAAGAAAGTGGATGAAGATAGCAGCTCTGGCAGTGAATCGTCAGAAAGCAGTGGAAATGAAAACACTGAATTAGACTATGGTGAAGATGTGTCTATCGGTAAAATCATCGACAAGTCCGGCAGTGGTGGACATGTTTTGGCGGATTTGGATTTATTCCTTGCTGGAAAATGGCAGTTAGTACGATGCGAATTGGATGCTGGCGCAAATACAAGCCTTGTGGGACACGATTGGTTGGAAAAGATGACCGAAAACAGTAAAATCGAGTTGTTACCATCCACGTATCGCCTGCAAGGTTTTGGCGGCAGCAACATTCCAGTTATTGGGCAGGTGAAAATTCCATGTCAGAGAAAAGGTCGTAAGCATAACCTTGTTTTACTAGCAGTTGATGTCAGTCATGGACCACTTCTATCGGCAAATGTTTGCCGCATACTGAGATTTGTGAAGTTTTGTAATAAGGTGAAGTTTATGGCGCCAAAATCAGAACAAGAACTGTTGAACATCTACCATGTGAAAGCTCAGGATATCGTTAAACAACACGAAGAGGTTTTTCAAGGTATCGGCAAATTCTCTGGAACCGTCTCTCTGGAGGTAAATTCAAACATTACACCTTCGATACAACCTCCTCGAAGAGTGCCAATTGCGATGGGAGAAAAGCTGAAAGATGAGCTAAAGAACCTCGAGTGCGATGGGTTGATCGTGAAGGAGACTCAACACACCGACTGGGTCAGCAACAGAAATCAGAGTTCGGATTTGTCTTGATCCGATTCCACTAAACAAAGCGCTTTAACGTCCCCACCTTCAGTTCACTACCATCGATGAAATTTTACCTGAGTTGGGAAAGGCAAAAGTGTTCTTAACAGCGGATGCTCGTAAAGGGTTCTGGCACGTGGTACTGGACGAACGTAGTAGTCGGTTGACGACCTTCTGGACTCCATTTGGTCGATATAGGTGGACTCGACTACCTTTTGGAATTGCTCCTGCTCCGGATATTTTCCAAATGAAGCTACTGGAAGTGATTGAAGGCCTACACGGAGTAGAATGCATTGCCGATGATTTGCTGATTTATGGAATCGGTGACACGCTGGAGGAAGCATTGGAGAACCACAATGTCTGCTTGGAGAAGTTGTTGGTTCGCTTAAAGAAGTGCAACGTGAAGCTGAACCTGAGCAAGCTTAAGTTATGCGAAACATCGGTAAAACTCTATGGGCACATGTTGACAAACAAAGGAATCCAACCAGATGAGAGTAAAGTGACAGCCACAAAAAAAATTCCGCGGCCAGCAGACCGAAAGCAACTTCAGAGGTTCGTTGGCATGGTAAATTACCTAAGCCGTTTCAATCCGAATCTTAGCGCAAATTTTACAATTCGAGATGGTTGGTCGTCATCCGTTGATAAAGTGCCAGACAGTGCAAAAGTGTTCTTCAAATACAGGAATGAGCTCAGCACTCAAGAAGGAATCGTCTATCGCAACGACAGAATTGTAGTTCCATATTCGCTCCGTCAGAAGTTAACTGAAAAAGTCCATGTAAGCCACAATGGTATAGATGCGACTCTCAAATTGGCACGGGCGAATCTCTTTTGGCCTGGAATGAGCGCCAAGATCAAGGAAGCATTTTCTCAATGCAGCGTTTGTGCCAAATTTGGTTCATCTCAATCTCCAGCACCGATGCAAAGCCCCCTATTCCTGTGTACCCATTCCAATTGGTCTCAATGGACGTTTTCTTCGCGGAATACCAGGGAAAGAATAGTAAATGGCTAGTTACCGTGGATCACTTCTCAGATTTTTTTGAAGTTGACCAACTGAAAGATTTAACCCCAAAGTCGACAATTGCTGTGTGTAAATCTAATTTCTCGCGACATGGAAGACCACAACAGGTAATTTCAGACAATGGAACAAATTTCGTAAACAGAGAGTGGAAGCAGTTCGCGAGAGATTGGAACTTTTACCATACTACATCGGCACCACATCATCAACAAGCCAGTGGAAAAGCTGAAGCAGCAGTGAAAATAGCAAAACGGTTATTGAAGACGGCAGAGGAAGCGCAAAGCGATTTTTGGTACGCATTGTTGCACTGGAGAAATGTACCTAACAAAATTGGTTCCAGCCCTGCTACACGATTATTCTCCCGCAACACACACTGTGGCATACCCATGTCTGCAAACAATCTGATGCCAAAGCTGGTAGGAGGAGTGCCACAAGCGATCGAAGAGAGAAGATGGAAGACTAAACTTCAATATGATCGGAAAACAAAAAATCTTCCTCAATTGGAGACAGGATCTCCAGTATACGTGCAGATGAATCCGGAGATATCCAAGCGGTGGACACCTGCCACGATTAGTAACAAATTGAACGAACGATCATATATTGTTGACATAAACGGTGCTCAAAATCGACGTGATTTAGTGAACTTGAAACCACGTAACGAACCTAAAACGCCAAAAATTGTTCCTGATCAAGCCACTATTCCTAACGTCGAAGCATTTGCTAAAGACAAGACATACAACGAGCCATCGTTCTCGACAGTTACTGAGAAAACAATTCCAAATCAAACATCAATTCCCACTGCACCTGATGCTAATTTTCCGGAAGAAACTAGAACACCAAAACCGAATAAAACTCCCAGAATATGCAGACCATCCAGCGATCCAGTAATCGAAGAAGATAAATATGCTAGATCCAAGCGAAATGTCAAATTTCGATTCGTTTCAATGATTACTGTCTTGATTAGTTTTTCTCTTTTTATAAAACAGGGAGGATGTTGTATTACGTAGTTTGCTACTAGTACATTAGTGCGGAGTTTGTGGACGCTCCTCATGAACGTCACTCATTCACGCGCGCATTCTCATTGATGCACGCTTTTTCATTCATTCTGTTTCCAAGTGTGTATCAACACGGATGTAAAATAAAAGCGAGTTGTGATCCAGAGCAAATGCATTTTATTTAATGACCAAATAAAACACATATTAATTGGAACTGAAAGTATTCCTAAGGCAGAAATTTAAGAAATCTAATTTGAATTTTTAAAGTACACAAAACGTTAGTGCCACCTCGAAATTTGTTCGACAAAATTAGACAAAATGGGACTTGTCAGCTTTTATTCTATTCTCATCTCAAACCGGGGATATAATTGTCATTGTCTTAATCCATAATACTGTACCCTTAGTCGATTTAAAAACTCTGATATAGATAAATTCGGAATCATTCGGAACATTTATGTTGAAGCACATAGATAGAGATGGGCGAGTGAATCGCGAATCGATCAAAAGAATCGACTCTTCAAAAAGAGTGAATGAACCGCGATTCTTTTTTAAAGAACTGCGATTCACTGAAGGAGTAACAATTTATTATAAACACAACAAGAACCAAAAAAACGAATGAGTTTGCCATGATTATGAATCACTCTAAAATAAACGAACACATGAGCTCTGTTTGTCGTACACGGAATAAAATACTAACTCATAACTAATTTAAATTTAATAATAGTTGTAATTTCAAGGGAGAAACCAATCTTGAAAATGGCAGAATTTTTTGTGAAAAATAGCAATTTTCATTTCAGATGAGTGCAAAACTATCTAAATTGATTATCTCGAAATTTCAACGTAGGGGTAAGGTATCTTATACAAAGAATGTGTATGCAAAGTTTGAAATAAATCAGTTAAGTAGTTTTTGAATGACAGTAATACCGCAAATCGTGTTTTTCCAGAGACATTCTACAAAAAGTTTCGTCGCCAAACCGCTTGTCGATATTTATGTTAATGAAATGATACAATATAATGTACCAAAGTTTTGATCCATTCCCTTCACCCAAGTTTCTAAAAAAATCGCAAAAAGTGTTTTTTCGCGCTGAAAAACGCACCTCGTACCCATCTCGCCTTCACGCATAATAAATTTATCTTTTCTTTTTTTCTCAAACATTTTTCAAAGTACTGAAATGAGTGGATTCAGTTTAGTAAATAAATCGGGCACGATACGCTCTCCAAACTGAATCGGTTAGCCCATCTCTAAATAGACGCAAACTCTGCTTCGTTGAAAGTTTAGTAAAGTGACATATATAATATGCCCAAAATTTCACTATGAATATTGTGTGAGGTAGACTCTGCCACAAATATCATTGATCAAATACAACTTTCTACTTTTCCCAATCTAGGAGAAACATGTAAGCAGAACAAACCCAAACCATTAACCACCAGTAATGAACCGTCATCGAACTGGTCCGAGCAAAGGACTTTGTCTCCTGCTCAAAAAACACTAGGACGACAAAAACGTGTTATTGAGCCCAGTCTAACACCAGCTAGTACGCCAACTTCCTACAATGGAACTCCTCAAAACACGGAAGAAGGTCTAAAGGTGTTTTATAAAAGCCAGGATAAACAAATTGAAGGGAAAAACAATTATGCATCACCAGAAACACCTCTCTCAAAAATGGATTTAATGATACCACCAACGACAGAAACAAATGAAGATCTATTAAGCCCCAAAAGTATATCACAGCTGGAAATACCCACACCAGAACGATTATTACCCATAGGATATCTTGGAAAAGAGAGTATTTCAGCACTAGTTGATAAAGTACGAGAAGCATTGTCTATCCCTGATATCAGTCATTTGAAACATAATAGTTTTGATAAACCTGAAGTAAGTATTTCCAAATATCGATTATGCTGTTTTGCTGAATTTATTTTTTTTTTCAGCAGAGTGTTGGTAGCAATAAAGAGGAAATTACAATGAATAGCCGAGTAACTTCGCCTAGAAAATTAATAAAACAAGTAGCCCTAGAGTCGCCACCACAAACAGACGAAATACATAGCACAGTTAAAAGAAGTTTATCTGCTGATATGAAACCAGAAAACGTTTGCCAAAATGGCACAACCAGGACATCTAGACAACGGTTTCGGAAAGTAGGTCCATTTGCTATCGGTTCAATTAGCTCAACCGATGGTAAGTTTCGATATGCCGGATCATGGGCACCCAGCTACAAGGACGAATCGGACGGAGAAGATACTCAATACGGAAGTAACGCTAGTTCCAATAAACCGGTAAGATTGATTTCAAAGATATGGTTAAGGTTCAACTAAGAAAGCTTGGAAAAGAGGCCATCTTGGAGAACGAAAAAAGCAGTTTTTTCTCACACCGTTACAAAAATCTCACTCTACTAATGCCCCGAATACAATGATTCATTTTATTGAAAGAATTTCCAACGATTTGCGAAAAAACTGCTTTTTTCGTTTTGCAAGATGGCCGCTTTTTGAGGCGTTCTCAGTTGAACCTTAAGTCCAGTATGTCTATTTTGTATAGAGTGCATCAAGAGTGGGCGATGAGTGCGTATGCGAAAGATGTGCTGAATGCGGTGCCATTAAGGAGGAATACACAGATGAAGAGATGGGAATTATGTTGATAATTGTGGGTACATTCATACATCGAGAGCCCGCCTTGGCTGCGCCGTTCTTGCCTGAAATATTAGCAACTGTCTCTAGGTTTGCATTGTTGTACATTATTCAAGAAGGATATTATAATATTTTGTTATTTTAGAGTTGCCCTACATTCAACGTTTCCATGGCAATGCGAAAGTACCACTCATTTACCAGGCGGATCACAATCAGTAGCCCACCAATTTATCCGGTGCGTCTTGCACCAGCTGGCACCAAACGGTGTATTTTATCAAATATTTCTCACACAAGCAAATGGTAGTTTTATGTACATTTGAAAATAACTGCTCTAATAATTAAAATTTCAAATCCATTTTACTCCACCTTTTCAGAAACTGTTCGTAAAAAGTTCTACAAAAGTGTTACTACAAGTTTAACGGATTTTACTGAACTAAATCCTACAAGTCCAATTCAGCTGTTGGTGGAAACATTAAATTCCAAGAAAACTCTTCCAGTAGATTTGCTTCCAGTAATTTTGCGCAATTTATCTGAGTATCTTCAGTGTGTGTCTATTGATAGTATCAGTGGTAATATATGGTCTACGGTTGTACAAGGAATTGATAATCTTTTTCGCCGAATTGTGTTAATTCTTCCGAGCTTGGATGAAGCAGATAACTTACTACATATAATATCATCTATTTTAAAAGTACCCCAATTATCAAAGGTAATAATGTTTTAAATATTCACGACAAATGATATTATTTGTCTCATAATTTTCAGAATGTGCTAGAGCCGTTTTCAAAAATTTTGAGTTATGGAATTCAGAATCTCACATTGACTCACAAAGTATTGGTAGACTTATGTCATTTGAATAGTCGAGCATTTTCCAAAGAGCGTGATAAGCTACAGCTGTGCAGACAGATGGTGTTTGAACTGGTGCAAGCTCTCAAGTTCAAGACCAATATCCCCGATAATAATTTATTACTCCTGGTTGGCATTTTACTACAAGATGTTGGAGGAGCCATGCCACCTGGTATTATTGAAGATTTACCCGAAACAGCTCCACCATTTTCTTGCAGTGTAGCAGATTGCATGCGACAAACATATTTGAATGATATTTTGGAATTTCTAGCTGATTTTCATACTCTTAGTAAAGTAAAGGTTAGTATGAATAACACCTATTAAATTGGAATGCTTGATTGCAATATACCACATAATTTGTGTTTGTTTGTTCATTTATTATCTATTAGATAATTTAGGTTGAAATTTATTATCATATGATTGGTGATACCTATGAATATGTTATATACAGGGGACAGTCGGTCTATGCCGTTTCCAAGGGTACCTTCTGCTGGATTCGGTAGAAAATCAAAGCAATATTTTTTGTGGAAAAATTAAAAGAAATACGAACTTCTGCTTTTGATCTTTTATTCGTTATTTATCAATAACTAACAAATTATTTTTTTCTACGAAAATTTAAAATGGCGGCTTCAAAATGGAGTTGTTCTGGAAACCATGTTTTTTTCTTTCAACGGCAAGAACAGGGCTTGTGCTATTGATCTGATTTCCTTTAGCCAAAAAATGCTTGGAAGTGTCGTATTCGGACAAACAAGACACTGAAGTTACTCGTTCCAAATCTATCACACAACTGGCGAGCTATATTCATTTCGTTTCATTCCTGCTGTCTCCAATCTATTCTCTTCGCTTATTTAATTTCATTTTTATTTTCGCTCTCTCTCTCTTTCTCTCCATCTCGATCTCTTCCTTACACTTTTCTATCTTTCATTTTTGTATTTTCTGTCGCGTTGTTTCATTCCCTACTTCCTTCACTACCTCTAATTTTGAACATATAATGCACATGTGAAATAGAACTGCGAGTTTAACTCTTTGTTCTTTGATGCGATTAAACACATACCTTAAGAATAAATTTCATCAAACGCGCACATATGCTCGAGACCGATGTAACCTGTTATACTATAAATCTACAGTACTACTCGTAATGCCATACAAGCGATTCTAGTTTGCCAAAAAATTAACCTTACAGAATCTTTACTAGCAAAATATAAACAAATCTGCCACTCTTTTACATTTTAACGACATTCAATTAGCTAGAGATTACTGGGTAGGGAAAGTTATGAAAATTAGAGCCATAGTACTCAAGTGAGAGCAAGGATGTGAAGTAAACAGGTCGGAAAACTAGAAGTGGCAGGGTCATTAGAACAGGCTTAATATCGTGCAGGCTTAAACTTTGTCTTCTGTTATGAGGGTCGAGCTTAGGCAGTATAACTACGAATCACCCGAGTTCACTAACATGTGTCCTGGTCAGGGATGCCAACGGTACCGATAAACTACATTTTTTCGGTATATTTACATTTGTACAAGCCGTACAGCCCGCTACAGCGACGCATCACTACAGCTCTTGCCAGAACGGTAGCCAAACCGAGTACATTTTCCCGTACAGCAGTAGAATACATTTTTGTTTTGCTGCTGTCCTCCGACTGCTCGGTGAGAGTGTGGCGTAGTAAAGTTTGTTCTCTCGCTTTGTACATTTTTCTCTGCATAGTCAAAGGGAGAGGCCCGCACACGAAAGCGTTGATGCCGGCCGTGGCGTAAATGAGCCGCATTCATTGTCGTAATTTTTGAATAAAAATATTAAAAAGATTGAAAATATTAAAAAAAATGTAAAATAAGGAAAGAGAAGCTGTATCGCTCGCGTCTGGTGGCTGTACAGGGGACAGTAGTTTTTTGTCATGTTACTGCTTTGCACACAGGCAGCCGTACAGCGCTGGTCCTGCACTAGCGAATGACAGCAGCATCGAGAGAGAAATGAGAATGTAGGCAGAAAAATTACAGCCGCAGAAAAGGTAGGCATTATGCATCCTTGGTCCTGGTAATGATAGACGTGTCCATCATTACCGTGAACACATACCGACATGAGCGAAGTCGGTTGTCACGGTAAAGATGAACACGTCTATCATTACCAGGACACATGTTAGTGAACTCGGGTGATTCGTAGTTATACAGCCTAAGCTCGACCCTCATTAACAGAAGACAAAGATTAAGCCCGCACGATATTAAGCCTGTTCAAATGACCCTGCCACTTCCAGTTTTCCGACCTGTTTACTTCACATCCTTTCTCTCACTTGAGTACTATGGCTCTAATTTTCATAACTTTCGCTACCCAGTAATATCTAGCTAATTGAATGTCGGTAAAAGTAAAAAAGAAAATGCGACTAACATAGTAGAAATAAAAAAAAGGAAAAAAATAAATCTGCAACCATTTAATATTTCTGTGCCATAACAACACTGGTACCAACATGCATGATCAAAGCAGTAAAACGAATTCCATCTCTTAATTTTCTGTTTTCGAAAACACGACACCGCGTGTACAACTGATCCAGTACCGAAAGCTCCAGGACCCTGACGAAAAAGCGAGTTCAAATTTTCCTTCCTTTGTTCGCACTATAGGTGTGCCAAGCGAATCAGTGCCGAAGTTAAGGCAAATAACCTTGCAAAACGAAATGGCTAGTTTCCTAGTCCGAAAGGCAAAGCGAATCTCATCTTTAATTATTAATTTTTTTTAAATTTCATGAAATTTGTTCAATCTCTTGAAGGAATTGGAGCCATTTTTTTGCATAATGATATTTTTTGTTTGTAAGATTGCTAAACATTCGTTTTAAGCCAACAGCAGCAATGAGCTCTTAGCGCAAAAATATTTATTTATTGGTTCTTTGTTTTTCTCTTAAATGCGTAATAAAACTTTCATGTTAAAGGTACGCTACTACTCAAACACTATACAAAACAATTTCCGGATTGTGCCCGGATGTACAAGATACTGAACATACTCGTTCCAAGTCTATCGCACAACACAACTGGCGAGTTTTACTCATTTCGTTTCATTATCGCTGGCTCCAATCTATTCTCTCCGCTCATTTAATTTCATCTTTTTTCGCTCTCTCTCTCTCTCTCTCTCTCTCTCTCTCTCTCTCTGTGTCTTTCTCTCTCTCTATCTCTATCTCGATCTCTTCTTTACATTTTTCTATCTTTCATTTTCATATTTTCTGTGGCGCTCTGTATGCTTTTTTCTATGACTTATATCTGGTCGGTGTTAAGTCAGACCGAACTAAGTGACAAAATAATAATTTCGAGAAAAACGAGTTTAAAGTTTGAATCGCAGCATCCTTTACATTATGATTAGAAATTAATTTTTGCCATAATTCTTGTTTATTATTACATAATTCAAATCTGGCAAAAGTCGAATGTAGCTGACGAAATTCTTTATCCAGTGCTATCATTATCTCATTTTTTTATGTTTTGCGATTTAGTCCAGTCTGACTTAACACCGACCATCTAACATTGGAATGAAAAATTATTTATTTATAATTTTTAAATGAGATTACAGTAAAAAAAACCTGTTTTAATCCACCTAGCGGTGCAATTGTGCCTTTCTCAATCATGAACACGAGGATGTTTGTGTTGTTTATATTCATTAAAAACTTTCAAATGCAAATATTACATTTTATTATTATACATGACATGACAAATATACAAGAAAAGAAATCATTATTCGAGTTCTAAAATTTTGTAAAAGAAAGAAAGAGCCACGGTAATATTGAACTGAAAAAAGGTGCGAAATCGGCAAAGTCCAAAAAAATCGATTTCCACAAAAAAAAATTTCGTGATGACATAAAATCTCGACGTTTCATACATTTTAAAGATGTTTGACATCAAAAATACGAATTTGATTTCTGAAATTTCATGGGGTCCCACCTTTGAAAAAAATTTTGAGCTCCGGCTTATATGGGAATTTCATATGTGACCGGACGGTTCAGTCTATATTTCCGGAACCATATAAGCGATCCGTGCGAAATTTTGTAGACATCTGTGGGGATATTATAGCTATCATTGTGAAAATCGGCCCAACCATTTCCGGGAAACTGATGTGAGTTCATCAATTTTGAAAGAACCGTAAACTTCCGGAACCGTCAATGTAGTGAACGAAAGTTTGGTTGGCCGTCGGGGACCTAGAACAGCAAATTTAAGTTGTTTGAGAGACATTTTAGCGAAATTTTTACCTTTTTTGCTTTCATCGGAGTATCGGTTTGAATCACAATTTGCTATGTGATCGTACGCCACAACCTGTAACTCTTGACCCGAAAGTCGGATCGGGATGAAATTAAATAGCCATTTACAGGGACGCAATACCTTTCATTTGAGACCAAGTTTAGATGAATCGGTCTAGCCATCTCCGAGAAACCGATGTGACTGTTATTCTGAATTTAGATACTTCCGCCGGGGCTTTCGGAACCGATGATGGTGGCCAATGTGGCCAAATAGACTTTGAATGGATGTTAGTGACCTAATACTACAAATCGAAGCAGTTGTGGTCATATTTTGGAAAAATTTTCACCTTTATACATTCATTGCAGAATTTATTAAAATCGACATTTTCTGCGTGTTCGTACTCATCACCCTGTAATTCCGGAACCGGAATCCGGATCCATTAGAAATTCAATAGCAGCCTATGGGAACGTTGCACCTTTCATTTGAGACTAAGTTTGTCAAAATTAGTTCAGCCATCTCTGAGAAAAATGAGTGACATTTTTGGTCACATACACACACAGACGCACATACACACATACATACATACACACACAGACATTTGCTGAACTCCGGAACAAGATGTCGGTTGAAAATGAAATTCAATAGCAACCTATGGGAATATTATACCTTTCATTTGAATCTTAGTTTGTAAAAATCGGTTCAGCCATCTCCGAGAAACTGATGTGGACCTTTTGTTAACAAATCCGCACATACACACACATATACATACATACATACATACATACATACATACATACATACATACATACATACATACATACATACATACATACATACATACATACATACATACATACATACATACATACACACATACATACACACATACATACACACATACATACATACACACAGATTACACACATACATACATACACACAGATATATTGGCGAACTTCATCTTATCTCGTTATACGGGGTGGATGAAGGAAATGCGGTCGTGAGGGTGGTTCAAGGGGAGGGGAGTGATGAAGGAGGGAGGTGTAAGGGCAAGGCGGAGAGGGGGGTGGGGGGTTGTGCGGCGACGCAATACTTAACTGCATATTTTGCCTTCCATTTGAGACTTGGTTTGAGAAAATCGGTTCAGTCATCACCGAAAAACCGATGTGACTTTAATTGTGGAATATGCCCGGAATTCCGGACTTCCGGAATCGTCGATAGTGGACAATATATTCAAAGAATGTTTGATTGGCAATCAGTGATCTAGATCTGCGATTAGAAGTAATTTGGTGACCATTTGATAGTTTTAAGCCTCTGAGGTATTACGATTGTACCGATTTATATGGGAAATTCCAGTGTATCCTTACTAACACCCCTGTAACTCCGGAAGCAAGAGTCAGAACCGAATGAAATTCAGCAGCAGTCAATGGTATTACTGTATCTTTCATTTGAAATCAAGTTTGTGAAAATCGGTAGAGAATTCGTTGGGGAATGGGTGTGATATTAGCTTAGGAACTTGGCGGGTTCCCCGGGGGCGTCATGATCCGTCATAGGTGGCCAATGTGATCAAAACTGCTTTGATTGATCATTAGTGATCCAGACCCGCAAACTAGAGTAATGTTACATAAATTTTAATATGTTTTACATCATTTGAACATCATGGTGGTACCAGTTTATATGGGAATTTGCTGTGTGACCGCACTCTTCAACCCGTAACTCCGGAACCGGAAGTCGGATCAACTAAAAATTCAATAGCAGCTTATGGGAGCGTTATACCTTTCAGATGAAACTAAGTTTGCGAAAATCGGTTCAGCCATCTCTGAGAAAATTGTGTGAGTTTAAATGACACACACACACATACACACACACACATACACACACACATACATACACACACACAGACATTTGCCGATCTCGACGAACTGAATCGAATGGTGTATGACACTCGGCCCTCCGGGCCTCGGTTAAAAAGTCGATTTTTCCAGTGATTGCATAGCCTTTCTTTATATGAGAAAGGCAAAAACGATTTTAATCCACCTAACAGTGTGATGAAACATTTCTTATAACCCTTATCACTCTCTTCATATATTATATCGATTGAGAACATTAAGAACTTGATGTTTCGCGATGTTTTCGATACCACTTATCTACTTTATGCGATAGTGACTCAGAGAACTATGAACTGAAATTTCATATCTTGATATCACGTTACCTCTGAAGTGCTTGCGTGCATAATTCAAACTTTACTTCGATATCGAATTTTTCTAGAAGTGACTTCCCAGTAGTATCATTGATTTGAATTATTATCGCTAATTCTAATGCCCAAGAACAAATAATATGCTCTCGAAACCCGTTAGGAAAATTCATCATCATTACTGGAATTTTCTTTTTTACGAAACTTTTCTATAACCTTCCGTCACTTGCGTTAGCGTACTGGGTGCATGCTCCTCTGAAAATCTAGCGAAATCGTCTTTGGGAACCAGCGGGTCTCATTCAGAGCCATTTGCGCCATTTTCGGCGAGTTACATCTGTAAAGAAAATTAAAAATATTTCATAATTTTCAGTTCAGCAATTCGAGAAATCGTGCTCACCGCAAGCCATTAAAAATAAACTATCTTGTAAAGCGCCGGTCACTACTTCGTTTATTAAAAAATAAAGGTATTAAAAATTCTCAAACACTTTAAAATTTTCACAACCTTATTGGAAAAAGTTGTTTAATAAGCTTTTGTAATATTGTGTAAGAAAAACCGATTTAATCCACCTAGCAGTGAGATGAGACATTTTTTAAACATTTCACTATTGGATTAGTTTGCAGAACTCACGAGAAGTAGGCACCCAACTAGAGGTGGGATGAAAACAGTTTCTAGTCTTGCACGAATAAAATCTCGAATAAACTGAATAAATTATAGAAATCAACAAAACGACCGAAATAAAAAAGTGAAGCAAGAAATGAAGCAATAGGTTTTTAAATTCATAAAATGAGTAGAAAAATTAATGGAAATCAAAACTATAATATACACGAATCAAATTAGATTAGGTTATTACATAAAAAATAAGATTATATTTAGAAATAGTTATAAGATTAATAGAATAAATTGACTCATACTAACAAATTAAATGAAATAAAACGAATGACTGAACATGAAATGCATAAACCTATCAAATGGTGTATAAGATATGTTGCAGGCACATAAGCTGATGCTTCAGGGTTCGAGACCGAGTGAATCCATTGTAGAAAAAATGCTGAATAGCGTTTTTCCATACCATAGCTATTCACAGCAAAACAAAAAATGTATTCCAAAATATTCTAAACTACCAACAATGAAGAAGTGACCAAAGATGAAAAGCAGAAAGTAAGCTATATCACTTGCAATGTATATTATACAGAAATGTAAATATTATCTGAACCAATAAAATTTAAAGTTAAAAAAAATTAAATGCATAAAATTAAAGATATGAATCAAATGAATCAAATGAATCAAATGAATCAAATGAATCAAATGAATCAAATGAATCAAATGAATCAAATGAAACAAATGAATCAAATGATTCAAATGATTCAAATGATTCAAATGATTCAAATGAATCAAATGAATCAAATGAATCAAATGAATCAAATGAATCAAATGAATCAAATGATTCAAATGAATCAAATGAATCAAATGAATCAAATGAATAAAATGAATCAAATGAATCAAATGAATTAAATCAATCAAATCAATCAAATCAATCAAATGAATCATATGAATCATATGAATCATATGAATCATATTAATCATATGAATCATATGAATCATATGAATCATATGAATCATATGAATCATATGAATCATATGAATCATATGAATCTTATGAATCATATGAATCATATGAATCATATGAATCATATGAATCATATGAATCATATGAATCATATGAATCATATGAATCATATGAATCATATGAATCATATGAATCATATGAATCATATGAATCATATGAATCATATGAATCATATGAATCATATGAATCATATGAATCATATGAATCATATGAATCATATGAATCATATGAATCATATGAATCATATGAATCATATGAATCATATGAATCATATGAATCATATGAATCATATGAATCATATGAATCATATGAATCATATGAATCATATGAATCATATGAATCATATGAATCATATGAATCATATGAATCATATGAATCATATGAATCATATGAATCATATGAATCATATGAATCATATGAATCATATGAATCATATGAATCATATGAATCATATGAATCATATGAATCATATGAATCATATGAATCATATGAATCATATGAATCATATGAATCATATGAATCATATGAATCATATGAATCATATGAATCCTATGAATCATGTGAATCATGTGAATCATATGAATCATATGATGGATCTATCTGCGGCTTTCGACAAAATCAACCAAGATATTGCAATAGCGAAGCTGGACAAACTCGGCATTCATGGACAACTTCTGCGCTGGTTTCGTTTCTACCTCGATGGAAGGCAACTCCAAATCAGCATTAAGGACTGTCTATCTGCACCATTCTTCGCTGCATCCGGCATACCACAAGGAAGCCATCTCGGTCCAGTAATATTCCTCTCTACTTTAATGACGTCAATTTCACATTACAAGGACCCCGCCTTTCTTTCGCCGACGACATGAAAATTTTTCAACAAATACGTGATAAAACCGATGCCGAGCTTCTTCAGAGGGAACTGAACATCTTTAGTACGTGATGTGATCTAAACAGAATGGTTTTAAACCCGAGCAAATGCTCAATCGTTACGTTCACGCGGAAACGCCAACCGACTCAGTTTAACTACCATTTCTTCGGCTCGAGCATTCCAAGACACTCTCAAATCAAAGATCTCGGAGTCATCATGGATTCGGCATTAACATTCAAACCACATACGTCATACATCGTGGATAAGGCATCACGACAGCTTGTGTTCATCTTCCGAATAGCGAAAAACTTCAGGGACGTATATTGTCTTAAATCGCTTTACTGCGCGTTGGTCCGCTCAACGTTAGAATATTGTTCAGCTGTTTGGAATCCGTACTACCAGAACGGGATTGACAGAATCGAGGCTGTCCAACGCAGGTTCATACGCTTCGCCCTTCGTCATCTCCCATAGCGAAACAGATTTCAGCTGCCGAGCTATGAAAACCGTTGCCAGCTAATACACCTCGATACACTCAGCATTCGGAGGGACTGCTCTCGAGCCCTGTTCGTCTCGGACTTACTCTCTGCCAGAGTGGATTGCCCTACAATCCTCGGACGTCTGGATCTTCAGTCCCGCGTTCGAGCTCTACGCAATAACTCCCTTCTGCGAGTTCCGTTCAGGAGAACCAACTATGGTTGCCAGAGCGCTGTTACCGGACTCCAACGAATTTTTAACAGTGTGGCGACGGCCTTTGACTTCAACAGGACGCGGAATGCGATAAAAGTGAAAATGTTGTCAATTTTAAAATGTAATTAGTTTAAGCCAAGGGGCCTGTTGGTGAAGGTAATGAACATAAACATATGAATCATATGAATCATATGAATCAAATGAATCATATGAATCAAATGAATCATATGAATCATATAAATCATATAAATCATATGAATCATATGAATCATATGAATCATATGAATCATATGAATCATATGAATCATATGAATCAAATGAATCATATGAATCATATGAATCATATGAATCATATGAATCATATGAATCATATGAATCATATGAATCATATGAATCATATGAATCATATGAATCATATGAATCATATGAATCATATGAATCATATGAATCATATGAATCATATGAATCATATGAATCAAATGAATCATATGAATCAAATGAATCACACGAATCACATGAATCAAATTAATTAAATGAATCAAATGAATTAAATGAATCAAATTGATTTAATTCGTCCAGTGAATACAATGAATCAAATTAATGAAATGGATCAAATGAATAAAAAGAATGGATGAACAAAATGAATAAAGTTAAAAATAAATTAAATGCATAAATAAAACAAACGAATCAAATAAACAAAATGAGCTGAAGTGATAAAATGAATAAAAAGAAGAAAATGAGCAGAATTAAATGCATTGAATGGTAAAAGGTTATAAATTAATATAAAGAAATAAATTGAATCAAATAAACTATTTGGATGAAATGATTAAAACTGAAAAAGAAGTCAGATTATTAAAATGATTAAACTGAAAAAAAATGAATAAACTGGAAAAAATTAATAAAATGCATACAATGAAAACAATGAATGATATGAGTAAAATGCGCAAAAAGAATAAACTGATCAGAGTGAATCCAAAGAATGAAACGAATAAAATAAGTAAAATGAACGCATATGAACAAAACGAATAAAAAGATGCGGAAATAAATAATTAATTAAAATAAAATGGTCATATATTTGAAGCCAAAAACGTTTTTGAATTAAGAATATGAATAAACCGGACTGTACGAATTTGAGAACCATTGCATCAGAAAGTTTTTAAATGTTTTTGAAAATCCCATCTTCTGAGAAAAGCCTAATAAATATGCAATGGACTTTCTAGGGCTTCCATCTTTTTTAAGTTTTATTTTTTTTTTTGATTTCATGCTTCTTTACTTGACGAATTCGAAGTTTACTTTTTGGCCACATATTCCCGACAAAACGATTTATGTACAGAATAGAATTTACTGGTCCATGTGACCTTGTCTCATTTTACTATATTCAATAGCGCGTTAAAATACGCGCAATTGAATATAGTAAAATGAGACAAGGTCACATGTGCTTTCAAGCCCCTTAAACAGAGAACGACAGGGAGAATGCGATTCGTGAATGAGACAGGTAGATATTTCAAAGTTTTTATTTGCATTGAAGTAAATAGTGTGAAATGTCTAGGCTATGTCGATAGCATAAAAGCCGTGCATTCAGTTGATTGCAATGCAGTCTCTTTCCATTCATCCTTATAGCTTTCATATTGTTTCGTTCGGAATTCTCGTGCAGGAAATATGGATAAATAAATCCTATACAGACCAATACTGTGAAAAAGAAACGGTTCAAACTACTCAGTATATCCCAATATGGACGACGATAAGTTAGAAGACACATCCCCCATCGAGAGTGGGTACTTTGGGAGACTTGTTTTCCTGGATCTAATTTGTGGATATTTTTGGTCTCTCATCCGTTATTTTTCATGAAAGTTCGTACCAATACAACGAATGTGCAGCTGATACAACTCATGGTTCATTCGCCTGCGTAACGTTCCGTCTTCCATCTGCACGCCACCATAGATGGTACACAACACCTTTCGTTCGAAAACTCCAAGGGCGCGTTGGTCCTCCACGAGCATAGTCCAGGTCTCGTGGCCGTAGAGGACCACCGATCTATATTGTTATGATATATTGATTCTTACATTCTTATCATAAATAATGTAAGTAGTAATTTTTGCGCCATAACCAGTATAACCTAAATCTTGCAAAAGAGCCAAATTTTCGCTAGATTTTTGGGCTTCAAACATACAGTTGCTTTCGGTGACGCCACAAGTATAATCATATTAGAAATCTTTTATCTCACTACTAGGTGAATTACTTGTTGATCTGTGTATTGATATACCATCCAACATTTACCTCATGATTGAACGCAATGCCTAATCCAAGGAATAAATACTAGAGCTCACTGTTGCTTTATCAACACATTATTTTGTCTTTGAAGTGAACTTATATATTGATTTTTGAGAAATAGTTCATTTATTATAAAGGTAATTCACAAAATGTTCTCAACATCGAATTCCTTGAATCACGTAGATGTGTTTTCATATCCCGATATTCAAAATCGGTTTAGTTTTGCCCCTAAAACACCAGTAAAGCAATACTCTGTATGAAACAATCTCATTTTTAATTAGTGAAAATTGGTAAGCGAGGACTAAAAATACAAAATGTTTAATATCTCCGCCGCTCGTGCACGGATTTAGGCAATCTATAGCTTGTTAGAAAGGTATTTTTTCTATTTATGTGAAGTTTGTGGTACAATATTGTATTGTTCGAAAGTTATTTGCAAAAAACCTGCTGTGTTTTGACAAAATTGCCCATATCTCAGAAAGTAAACAGCATATCGAAAATCAAAAATAATAGTGTCAAATGGCAACGTTAGGCCTTTCATTTGAAACTAATTTCATTAAGATCGGTTCAGCCATTGCTGAGATAATTACATGACATTTGTACATACATACACCCCCACACACACACACACACATACAGACATTGTCTCAATTTGTCGAGCTGAGTCGATTGGTATATGAGACTCGGCCCTCCGGGCCTCGGAAAAAGTTTTCATAGTTTGAGCGAATCCTATACATTTCTTTTGTAAGAAATGTGAAAAGCTAAAAATTTCAGCATTTTTTCAATCCGCAACATATAAACCCTTAAGGGGAAACTTAATGAAATCGCGCGCGGGGCTTTGCCGATTTTTTAAAAATCGCCGGTAAAAAATTTCGAAAAAAGGAAAACAAACAAAACTCGAGCGTCGTCTAAGCTACATTTAAGTATTTTTTAAGTTGCGAAATTTGGTGTTTTGTTAGAATGGTGTACCGGCAAAGCTTTGATTTTCAAATTTCTCTTATATTTCCTATGTGTACTACTTTTTATTTACATACATTTGTTGAGAATTTTATAAGGAACATTTCCACTGCTTACATCACATAGAATCGAAGCACCGTTTCGCAGATATGTACATTTTGCCGTACATCAAATCATATTTAGAAAAATCATACCGGCTTGAACCTTCGTTCGAACCGGTCACAAATCTTGATAACTCCTGGTTTACCTAGAGTTTTTCAACAGCAATAGTCTTTCTCAAGGCTACCTATATTTTTGCTCGATCAGTCTTTCTCAAGACTACCTATATTTTTTCGACAATTAGTCTTTTTTAAGACTACCTACTTTTTCTACTCAATCAGTCTTTTTCAAGACTAAAACATTTTTCAAGGACAATTCAGCCTAAAGAAATATTTAATTTTTTACGTTTTAACGACATTCAATTAGCTAGAGATTACCTACTTTTTCTACTCAATCAGTCTTTTTCAAGACTAAAACATTTTTCAAGGACAATTCAGCCTAAAGAAATATTTAATTTTTTACGTTTTAACGACATTCAATTAGCTAGAGATTACTGGGTAGGGAAAGTTATGAAACTTAGAGCCATAGTACTCAAGTGAGAGCAAGGATGTGAAGTAAACAGATCGGAAAACTAGAAGTGGCAGGGTCATTAGAACAGGCTTAATATCGTACGGGCTTAATTTTTGCCTCCTGTTAATGAGGGTCGAGCATAGGCAGAATAACTACGAATCACCCGAGTTCACTAACATTTGTGATTTTGTTAGCAAATTCCCAGCAAGGCTGTCTTGAAATTAAAGTTTAACAATGACTTTGAATAATCATTTAAATTTATTAAATTGGAATGCTCGTTCATTAAAAACGTGCGAAGACGAATTTTTTAACTTCTTGAGGATACATAATGTGCATATAGCCGTTGCGGCCGAAACTTTTTTAAAACCAAATATTAAATTGAAGAGTAACTCTTATTTTGTTATTCATCGATTTGATCGAATTGTTGGATTCGGCGGAGGAATCGCAATAGCGGTTAATCGCAGGATCAAACATTCCGTTACGCCGTCTCTTGACACCATGGTGATTGAGAGTTTGGGTATCGAAGTTGAAACTGATCTTGGTATCCTTTTTATTGCTGCAGCTTATTTGCCTTTTCAGTGCACTGGCGAGCAAATTAATTTCTTGAAGGGAGACTTACAAAAACTTACAAGAAATCGGTCGAAATTCTTCATAATCGGTGATTTTAACGCCAAACACCGAGCATGGAATAATGCTCAAAGCAATTCCAACGGTAAACTACTTTTTAATGATTGCTCTGCTGGTTATTATTCAATTTTGTTCCCGAATGGTCCTACATCAACAACAATTGATTTGGTTTTGACAGATCAAAGTCACCTTTGTAGCGAATTGATTACACATGCTGACTTTGATTCTGATCATCTTCCAGTAACTTTTTCACTTTCTCAAGGAGTTGTTTCCAATCCCATTAGCTCAGTGTTCAATTATCACAAAGCGAATTGGGAAAGGTACAAAACTTATATTGAGAATAATTTTAATCATGACCTTGATTTACAAAATAAAGCTGACATTGATACGGCATTACAAAATTTAAGTAATTCTATAGTTGATGCTAGAAATTTATCAGTACCAACAACACAGAAAAAATTTAATACTCCTATTATTGACGACGATTTTCAACTTCTGATTCGCTTGAAGAATGTTCGAAGACGTCAATATCAGGAAGCTTTGAAGGAAGGTGACCACATACTTCTTACAAACGAAGAAAAAGCTCAAAAACTTGCTCAGCAGTTTGAAAGCGTCCATAATTTTAATCTCAACGTTGTGAGTCCTATTGAAACCGAAGTCTTACAAAAATATGAAAACGTTTCAAATCAAGCATTGTCTCTAGACGATATTGTTGAAACAAACTATGATGAGATCAAATCCATCATGAAAAAGTTAAAAAATATGAAAGCTCCAGGTTATGATGAAATTTTCAACATTCCCAAGCAACCAAAAGTTCGTATAAGGGAGCTGCATAAGCTACTCGTTTTAAGTAATTTTGTAATACGTTATATGCTCTAATAGCGGTTTAAGCAGCTTTCAAGTTCCAATAAAGCTTAAGCAGCTTCAAAGTTCGCGTAGAACTTTATGTGAACTTTAAAGTGTGCTTTTTAAGTATTATTCGAACTTCTGGTTGCTTGGGTTCTTCTTAAAAACCTTCCCGAAATCACCATGAGATACTTGGTCAAAATATTCAACAAATGTTTTGAATTAGCATACTTCCCTGAGAGATGGAAAAATGCCAAGATTATTCCTATATTGAAGCCAGATAAAAACCCAGCAGAAGCATCTAGCTATCGACCAATTAGCTTACTCTCTTCTATTAGTAAATTATTTGAAAAAATCATCCTAACTAGAATGATGTCACATATCAATGAGAATTCTATTTTTCTTCCTGAGCAGTTTGGATTTCGTATTGGACATTCTACTACTCATCAACTTGTGAGAGTAACTAACATGATAAAGGCAAATATCTCAGAGGGCTATTCCACTGGAGTTGCTCTTCTAGACATCGAAAAAGCTTTCGACAGTGTTTGGCACAAAGGTTTAATTGCCAAAATGTGGGATTTCAATTTTCCAATTTACATAATAAAGATAATTAAAAATTATCTTACTAACCGTACCCTACAGGTTTCTTATCAGAATTGTAAATCTAATAAGCTACCCGTTAAAGCAGGCGTCCCTCAAGGATCAAGCGTCGCACCAATACTTTACAATATTTTTACCTCTGATCTTCCAAATCTACCTACAGGCTGTAAAAAGTCACTTTTCTGTGATGATACTAGCATCTCAGCCACTGGGAGGAGTCTTCGTATTATCTGCAGTCGACTGCAACGAAGCTTGAATATTTTCAATGATTACCTAAAAAAATGTAAAATTTCCACAAATGCGGCAAAAACACAATTGATTGTGTTTCCGCATAAGCCAAGAGCTTCTTCTCTTAAACCAAATAATAACCATATTATTAAATTTAATGGTTTGAATTTAACGTGGACAGATCAAGATCAACAACCCAAGTATTCGGTTTGATTTACGATGAAAAACTCACTTCTAAGGATCACATTGAAGAAATCCAAACAAAATGCAACAAGTATATAAAATGTTTATACCCTCTTATAAATAAGAATTCTAGGCTCTGCCCAAAGAACAAACTATTAATTTATAAACAAATATTTAGACCGGCAATGCTATATGCAGTGCCAATCTGGGCAAGTTGTTATGCTACTAGGAAGAAAACGCTTCAAAGGATTCAGAATAAAATTCTGAAAATGATTTTGAAGCGTCCTCCCTGGTTTAGCACAAATGAGTTGCACAGACTTGCAAACATAGAAACATTAGAAATTATGACGAACAGTATTATAAGCAACTTTAGACAAAAATCGTTGCAATCTTCAATTGTAACGATTAGCTCTCTTTATAGTTTATAAGTTAGTTTATAAGATTTGTTTAGCTCCTTATTCAGAAGACAAGTAGGTTTAAAACATCCTACTGAAAAAAATACTTAACTGCGAAAGCATATTATAACTTAATAATAATTAACTGAATCGTGTAAACAATAGGGATGAAAAGTCACCACTTGTGGCTGAACACCCAATATACTAAATTAGAAATGTAATGCAAACAAAACAATATAATCAAATAGAAAATAATATACAAAAAAAATATTTGAAAAAATCATACTTGCGCCACCGCGGATTAAAAATTTTACACTGTTGCCGTCATTTTACCCATGCTTGGTTGGTGTGCAAACGAAATGAAATCTCACGTGCTCCTGTTGATTTTTAAATTATTCGAAGTCATTTCCCGCTAATCAGACCAGTTGACATTGATCATGTTATACATATGTATTTTGAATAAATTGATTTTTTACAGAAAATACTACAAATTGATGCATGTTTTATTTTACCCTCACGGAAGTCGCATTAGTGGTACACTAAACGAGCAGCCGCCGTTGCTCAAAGATGATTTCGCTGGAGTTTCTCAACGTGGTGCGCTCGGGGCACTAGCATGACTGGCGCCGGAAGGTTATTATTATAAATTAGAAATGTATGATGTAAATTTTGTAGTAAAATAAAAAGCCTCCAAACTAAAATGCATTTAAACAGTGTTTTATTAGAAATGCTACTTCTGCTTTACTACAAATAATCTGTTAACTAAAATAAGTTTTGCAATTGACTTGATAAGGAATACGGATTTAATTTTATCATATGCAGACTTCAGTTACCCGACGACGCGGATCATTGTTTATTTTATAACAGCAGATAGATGGTTTTCGATAACATGTTTCCAAAATGTAGATTGAAGTTTCTATAAACATTTTGTGCATAGATATTCTTATAACATGTTCTAGACCAACACAGCACAAGTTAGTTGGTGCTTCAGGCATGTCTGACAGGTTCACAGTTTTTTGAAACTGTTTGTAATCTGTGAATATGAATGAAAAGTATGGAACGAATAAAAATACAATTAATATATTGAAAATAAATGTAGTGAACTTATATACATATTATAAATATGATTGAAGATAATGGTGATATATGAAGAATGTAACAAAATACTGACAATACACATCAGTTCCACTCTAAATTTAGGAAGACAATGAAACTTTCGCCAGATTGTTTAGTTTTAGATATGTATTACCTTCGGGGAACTTTCTTCGTATTTCTTGGTTATTGTATCGATATTTGTGAATTCAAGGTTTAGGAGTTCATACATCAGATATCAGATCAGATTTTTTTGTTATTCGAAGTGAACCTGCAAAATGCTTTACGAAATTCTAAATCAATTTCATTTAAACAAACATGTTCTAACTAAGTATTATTTTACTCTTTGAATGCTGTTTGTGTTTAAGTTTTGTCATAACTCTAAAAATGGTTAAAGATTTGGCCCGAAGGGTGATGTGTCATATTCCATTCGACTCACTTCGTCAAGGTCGGAAAATGCCTGTGTATGTATGTATGTATATATGTATGCTTGCACATGTACGTGTGTACTCGCTAATGACTAACCAAATTCGCTTTGGCCACTTTCGACGGCCGGTTTGTTGGACTTATTTGATTTTGATTATTTTTGCCTACTTTTTTGTTTTTATGTTATATTTGCCTTTTTTATACAGAAAGGTTATACCAACACACTGAAAATTGTCAACCTTATCCTAATTTTTTGTCTCAAATAAGCTTTTTGGCGCAGCATTGAGCTTGCGGCGAGGGATTACCATATATCACCTCCACCCATGAAATCTCCCCCATCATACCCTCTCAAACCGCAACCCCATCTCATCTTTTTCAGGCCAACCTCCGTTAGACCCACCCTTCTTATTATCAGCGCCTTCACCTACCAGGCATACGGAAACAAACTGCGGTTCGGTTGTAGGTTATTCACCCCACTCACCTACCCACCCTGCATACCAAACTAAGTTAGCAGGAAGACAACATTGAACAAATGGGGATTTAGCTACATAAATATTATATTTATTTGTTTCAAGTGTTTCAGCGTCGACACGTAACTAATCAAGTTATGGCTGACGAGCCATTGTATGTAGGTGCAAAGTGTATTAAGAATATTATAGACATTTCCTCATTGATATTCATACGAAGTGTATAAATATTTTGACATCGGCAGAAGTTGTATGCTGAATATATAGTACGAATGCCAGAAAAGGGACAAGCTAAAGTTATGTCCAATAGGTAACATAGAAGAGGCCGCCAATCCGCGGGTACATAAATAGACTTGAGGCTGACGGGCCAACATCGAGAACCTAGAGATTTGAAATTCAGTCGGTCATGATCAAATCACTCGGATTGTTCAACCACGATGATGATGATGATGATGATAAGCATGAAACGGCTTAGGAAACATTGTGCAATGCATTGTTATGAATTAATAAAAACCGTCATCTTTACCTAATAAACCGGGCGTTACGATTTAAAGTGAAAGTATTGCAGATTTCGAGGAGCTTAGTCTTGACCAGCCACCTTAAACCTCTCTTCAAATGCGTAGGCGCTTCGGTCAAAACATATGATATTTCTTAGACTACCTACTTATTTTCTCAGTCTTATTGAGAACAAAGTGTGTAGTCAGACAGTTAATCAGTTAAAAGTGTATTTGAAAAGTTCTTTTAAAATAATTTAAACCTAGCGAATTCCTTGATTTTTTGAACATGTGAAGGTGCTCTCAGTTTGACCTAGGGTCTACTTTACTTCTATATCAATCAAAAACCTTCAGTTTGAATCACTCCAACCTACGCCCCAGTGGATCACAAAACACACGTTGAGCACCACGCCGCACAGTGTCGCCTAGCCGGACAAAACCTCAAAATTTTATTTTAGATTTTTCGTGATTTAACATTTTTCTCTATTTCTTAACAGATGGAATAGAGTCTTCTCAAAATATTAAGTCCCGACGACGAGAGTTCAATTTTTTACAGAACTTCAAAGGTGAAATAGATGATGAATTCTGAGGAAAACTCTCTTCAAAGCTAAGTTATTCAAATGAATGTATCTTTTTAGTTAAGATTCCGATTGGGGACAAACTGAATTCATTTGAAAGGTTATTCGCTGGACTTATAGCTGCCATTCGATTTAGTCGATACAAGCCTTTCTTCTTGCTCAGACATGAACAACAAATAATGAATCGATCAATAGTTTAAAGTTATAATGTTCAAAGTGGCTGTACTTTTTGCCTTTCTCATATAGAAAGGTTATGCAATCACTCTGAAAAACGTCAACCTAATCCCGGCCCGGAGGGCCGAGTGTCATATCTCATTCGACTCAGTTCGTCGAGATCGGAAAAAGTCTGTATGTGTGTGTGTATGTATGTATGTGTGTGTATGTGTGTGTATGTATGTGCGTATGTATCAAATAATGTCACTAATTTTTTTCAGAGATGGCTGGACCGATTTGAACAAACTTAGTCTCAAATTCAAGGTGCAACCTTCCCATCGGCTGCTATTGAATTTTGGATCGATCGGAATTCTGGTTCCGGAATTACGGGTTTCAGAGTGCGGCCACACAGAAACTTCTCATATAAACTATAGGAAAAATTAAAAATAGAATTTTTATTTTTGATGCTAAATGTGTTCAAGGTGCATGAAACGTCGAGATTTGATGCAAACTCGAAAAAAAATTTGACGACGATTCACTTTTTTGGATTTTGGCACATTTTTGCCTTTCTCATATAGAAAGGTTATGCAATCACTCTGAAAAACGTCAACCTAATCCCGGCCCGGAGGGCCAAGTGTCATATCCCATTCGACTCAGTTCGTCGAGATCGGAAAAAGTCTGTATGTGTGTGTATGTATGTATGTGTGTGTATGTGTGTGTGTGTATGTGTGTGTATATATCTGCGTATGTGTCAAATAATGTGACTCATTTTTCTCAGAGATGGCTGGACCGATTTGCCCAAACTTAGTCTCAAATGAAAGGTGCAACCTTCCCATCGACTGCTATTGAATTTTGGATCGATCGGAATTCTGGTTCCGGAATTACGGGTTTCAGAGTGCGGCCACACAGAAACTTCTCATATAAACTATAGGAAAAATTAAAAATAGAATTTTTATTTTTGATGCTAAATGTGTTCAAGGTGCATAAAACGTCGAGATTTGATGCAAACTCGAAAAAAAATTTGACGACGATTCACTTTTTTGGATTTTGGCACATTTTTACCTTTCTCATATAGAAAAGTTATGCAATTACTCTGAAAAACGTCAACCTAATCCCGGCCCGAGGGCCGAGGGTCATATCCCATTCGACTCAGTTCGTCGAGATCGGAAAAAGTCTGTATGTGTGTGTATGTATGTATGTGTGTGTATGTGTGTGTATGTATGTGCGTATGTGTCAAATAATGTCACTCATTTTTCTCAGAGATGGCTGGACCGATTTGCCCAAACTTAGTCTCAAATGAAAGGTGCAGGCTTCCCATCGGCTGCTATTGAATTTTGGATCGATCGGAATTCTGGTTCCGGAATTACGGGTTTCAGAGTGCGGCCACACAGAAACTTCTCATATAAACTATAGGAAAAATTAAAAATAGAATTTTTATTTTTGATGCTAAATGTGTTCAAGGTGCATGAAACGTCGAGATTTGATGCAAACTCGAAAAAAAAATTGACGACGATTCACTTTTTTGGATTTTGGCACATTTTTGCCTTTCTCATATAGAAAGGTTCGCAATCACTCTGAAAAACGTCAACCTAATCCCGGAGGGCCAAATTTTTTTTTCGACTCGCATAAAGTTTCTGGATTTTAACAGGGGCGTAGTTGATGGTTTACGGAGAGGGGTTACACCCCCCCTCCCTCTACTGTTCACTCCCCTCCTTTAAAAATCTCCTTAAATCATCCCTCAGACCACCACCCCATCCAGCCCTCATACCCCTCCCTTTCAACCCCATCATCTTTAAACCACCACTATATCACAAAGCATACCAATTTAAGCTGGGGAGTCGTTCGTTCATGGGACTTTCGTCCTCCTCACATACCCACGCCCGCATGACAAAATGAGTTAGTAAGCAGATAACATTGATCTAATGCTGATTAGGCTAATGGAGTATGATATTTTATTGTTTCAAGTGTTTCACCGTCGACACGTAGCTCATCAAGTTCGTGGCTGGCATGCTATTGTGTATAAGTGCAAAGTGTGCTTAGAATGTAATGGACATTTCCACAAGTATGTTGAACATAAAAAGCCTCCGTGCCATAGTTTAGAGAAATGAGAAAGGCACAATTGCACCGCTAGGTGGATTAAAACAGGTTTTTTTTTAAACGGTTTGGAAAGATCGCTTGTTGTTCATTGTACTTGAAACTTAGTGTACTTTCCGAAAATGAATATCTTGTTTTGCCTGTTTCTGCCCGAGGTATGATAAAAGGTGATTTTTCATGATACGTCTGAAGGAGACGCATTGTAGCCTTTGACTACCCAGGGTTCGCAATATAATTTATAGATGTGTCATATCATTATCAACAATTGAAAAAATGTGTATTCTGCTAAAAAATTCACCGCACCCAATTTTTTGAAAATGAATTTTCGGAAATAGTGCACTTTATATTCGTAAATGTTGAATTTTCGAACCACTCTAAGTGCCAAAATTTTGAGGATTTTAAAAGTAAAAAAATAAACATCAAATATGAATTCAGCGTCACAATATTACCCTAATGTGAAGTTTTCATCAAATTCGGGCTACTTTTGAGGTTTTGTCCGACTTTTGTATGGAAGGTGAGCACTGTGCGCCGTTGCCAAGCCATGAAAAGTATTTTCTGGCTTTAAATGACATCTTCAGCAAAGTTTAATAAAACTGGATTATGCATCTAAACATTTTGACACCTTATATTTCAAAGGTATTCCTATTTCGAGAAATCCTTTTATTATTCAACAATAAAAAAAATTTCTGCCAGGTCATATCACAGTTCAATGGTCATAGCTTTTCCAAAGACACCATTGTACATATTTATAAGGGTGATTTATATACATCTATATATATATATATATATATATATATATATATATATATATATATATATATATATATATATATATATATATATATATATATATATATATATATATATATATATATATATATATATATATATATATATATATATATATATATATATATATATATATATATATATATATATATATATATATATATATATATATATATATATATATATATATATATATATATATATATATATATATATATATATATATATATATATATATATATATATATATATATATATATATATATATATATATATATATATATATATATATATATATATATATGGTACCAGAGCCAGCTTACAATTTATTTTTTGATGGTGTCGCTTTACAACAAATTTTAATTTCTTTTATTTATTTTAGAAAGTTTACATCGGATTGCATTTTTGCAGAACATTGCGTATTATTAAGAAAATTGTAATACTAAGAAAAAGTAAATCTTTAATTAGCAGTGCGACTTTTTTCTTAGATTGCTTATTTATTTTGAATGGCCTGTCGAATCATTTATGTTTCAAATTAATTTTTCTCTAAACCGATAAAATACTGATTAGTTACACTTTTCAAGAATATTGTCCGATGTTTATGTCCAAATTATATTGTACAGTTTTTTGTAAGTGCACCTAAATTGTATATTTTTATTCAATAAACAAATCTTATATTTTAGTAATAGTAAGCGATTCTTCGGCTGCTTTTACCCAACGGAGCTACATTACATTTCCGCAGTTAACTCCGAGTCTTGTTTAATCCATGAAATTCCTCGACCTTTAAACCATGTAGCTGCGTCTTGCGTTTCGTCATTCTCGCCATACATTACACCTCTTAGAACCTTTGCGTATTTGAGCCATTTCGCCCAGAACTCCACTCGGATATTCTCCTGCGGAAAATATCGCAAACCGTTTATCTTCGGTTTCTGTGAGTCATTTAGCTCCTGTTGTCGTGAGCCGTTTAGCTGCTGATTTCATGAGTAATACTCCAGTTTCGAATATTTCCCAGCGATGAAACTACTCTACTCCGACTGCCAGTTCTCCGGCGACGGAACTTTCCTAGGTACCAATGGACAAGTGAGCTTCCAGCTTCGCTTCGATCTACTCGATGCAAATCCAGTGGTGGATCTAGCCCGCTCACGAGCTACCCGATAGAGTGTCGAGATCAATCCGGCGATTCCAGATGGAGCGTTGCATCCGATACATCGCCTCGACGACCCACAACCGGTCTAATCTACTCCGATGGAGAGTTTCCGGAAGACGGAATTTCTTCCGAACACGAATTGTTGTTTCATGGTGGTTTTCTAGCCGGCAGTGCTACTTTGATGACCCCTTCGCCACTTGTAGTGCAGCCTATAGAGTATAGGCGTCACTACTCTGATGACAGCGTTCCAAGCATGTTCGTCGTGAGACAGCTCTTCGATAATATGGACTATCACGAAGGACAAGTTCTTTGAAACTATGGACTTCGAAATCCACGTATTCGGGTGCCATCTGCCTATTCACACCCTCCGGACAAAGTGGTGATGAATACTCTGGAGGACCCCTGCTGGCTCGAGAAAGACCGCCCGGTGTCCCAATACATGATGCATCCGTCCGAATCTGTAATCCTTACCGTTGATTCCCGTATCCGGAAACTGAAAGTTTGATATCTTAGCCGCCCCCCCCCCTCTCCCTGTTCACCCCCACTCCTCTGTCTCTGATACACAGATGTAGGACATCACACTCCATCCCCCTTCTCCCTCTTGAATATCTTCGCAAAACTTAAGTGCCCTCCTGTCCTCTCGTTTTAGTTGATCAATATATAATCTCGTTAAGAAATGCCCAACAGTACCAATACTTAAAAATAACCCTAATTAATCCCCCCTAATCTTAATAAAATTGAACTAGTTATTTCTAGTTTTAATATGAAAAATGTTAATAATTAATTGCTCCAATAATCTCCCTGCTAAAAATCCTAAAGTGCATTACTATACAAAAACACAAAAATGACCCCCTAATCCTATGAATATTATATTATCCCTTCTTGTATATGTATAGGATAGCTGTGAAATTTCTTTGGTTTCATTATATAAAAACAAAATATTATTTAAATGTGTAACCCCCTAGTTTTAAGGAATTCAAAACGTAAAAAAAGAAAAAAATGGCACCTTTAGGCTAACGCAAACGTGCCTTATCAAATAAACGAATTGAATAAAAAAGTGCTGATGAATCATATCCAAACCGATACAGCTATTTCCGCGTTGTTCTGCTCTTGTAGCCATTTTGCAAACAAGTCCACTCTAAGTCTCCTTAAATTTCGTGTATTCCTCCACTGGTATCGACGATACCGTTCTGCACGCGCCCGCGACACGAATAGCCATTAGAAGATACGTGCACGTTAGCTTTGTTTCATTCCTCTTTAAACTCAGCGCAGCAGCCCAAGCTGGAAACACCATACTTCAAGGAGATACCCAATTACTTATTTACAATTATTTTTTTTATTTACAATTACAATTATTTTTCCAAAATTGACATTTTTGTATTTTTTAATAGTTCTAAGTAATTTATGCGGACTGTCATTTGAGAAATTTGAAAATTTAAATTTTTAGATTTTTTGCTATTAGTAGTAAAAGTTAACCATGTGGGTACCCCAGTACTAGCCGACGTCCAAAAGGGACTAGTCCCACATTGTGTTTTATGGAAATTCGAGTTTTCTCATTCTTTTTTCGAGGTTTCAAGAAAAAATTGTCGATCGATTTGCCATCAGTAAATGTAATGTTGTAGCTTACATAATTCGATATAATACTGTTTTTAGTTTGATTGCATTGTGAGTTGACGTTTTGGCCCAAACAGTCGTTCCTGAAGGTGAGTGCCGCTCACACAATTGCTATGTATGGCTATTTTCTATCCAATATAGATTTCTTGCGTGAATGTATATTGTTAAACGTAATTTTTCGAAAATTCCAGTGAAAGTGTCATGTCGCTACATTGAAAGTTGACCGAGCAATAAGGGATCAAGAGAAAAACGGTACATTTTGGTCGGAAAATTAAATAAAAACGTGGAATCAATTATTATCTTCCGTTATGTAGTTAAGGTGTCTTCGGAAAAGTTGGTGTATGGCACCTAACGCTTTATTTTCTTGAATCATACTAGTTCGGAATACAGTCGCTAGGGCGCTCATCAATTTTTAATAAAGCTATATAGAAATGTGGTGCCTTCGAGAAAATTGTAGGTTGTAGGTTCTATCATTTTCAATACATCTTTTGAATATGCAGGTCCTGTATGTTTCGAGATACAGCATGCTTTGATTGAAAAAATTACTTACAGATTATGTTTCCGAAAATGCGCCATATTTCGAAACTTGTAGGACCTACAAAGTGAGTATCTTCGAAAGATATGCTTATAAACCTGACATAAAACTTTGTTGGAGACACCATCTTTCTATCTCGTTCCATTAAAAAAATTAATTACAGCACCGTCGTAATGACTGAATTCCGATCTAATATGAAATGATCAAATAAAGCGCTTGAAGCCATGTAACAACTTTGCCGAACACCATAACTCTAAAACGAAAGATCAAGAAAGGGCGTGTGAATTGTGGTTTACCCCCTTTTGGGCCCAAGGTACTTCCGGGATTAACCCTTCGAACTTTGAAAATGCTCGTGAATTGAAAGGTAGTTCATATAATGGTCTTATTTTTGCTAGACAACATAAACCAATGAATTTCTAATAAAATCGTGTATTTTAACAATAAAAACAACGTTAATTTGGAAATGCGGAAGTTTTTAGCCCCTTTTGGACGCCAGCTATTCAATTGATACTGAAACTTTCACCGTTTAAAAACACACATTCAAAAAAATTCACCCATAATTTCAATATAAAATGCCTAATGGAAAAATAGTTTTAGCTATTTCAACATAATGCCATTTGATTCCGTAGCCCTTTATCTCAACTCTTTCGAGCAGTTCCAGTGTTAACACCCCGCTATACATTATATTCCACAGTTGGGTCGAGTATGGTGGCCTGAGGTACTCCCGCTAATCGACCTCTCGAAGCTTCGCTGATACCTTCGGGACTGTCCAATTTAACCGTCTAGTTACCCCTTGAAAATACCGAAAATACTTCCCATGTTTCATCGAACGAATAATCTCTATGGAGCTGAGTCTATCCGAAATGAATAAGTAATGGTTCGTGGATAAAGTGTCAATAATCCCTACGCTTTCGTCGCACCTCTTTATTTGCTCACGAGTTTTCCGCAGCTCCGGAGCCTCATTTGATCCGTGAACCATTTAACTCTCGACTCATACTCTTCGTCTTCATCTATTACATCGCCATTTACCTCCTGTCTCAGTGAACCATAGCTGCTGATTCCATTTAACTCCTGTTTCTGTGTGACTTGCAGCTCTCAGTCTTTTTCCGAGCTACTCGGGTAGTCCCCGGCAGTGAACTCACTCTACTCCGACTGAAAATTCCCTGAGGCGGAATTTCTCTCGTTATTTTCTTCCTTCAATTCCTTGCTCTTCCTTGAGTACTATTGCTCTTTATATTGAAAAATATGTCACCACCTTGCTTGGCTTGATGCAGTCGGATAGTCCACGCACGGTGGTGAATCACCCTACAGTGAATTCCCCGGCGGTAGATTTCTCCCTATACCAATTTTCGTTTCCGCGAACCATTTAGCTCCCCGCTTCTTCCTGATCTCCTGGGTATAGTCCCGGCGGTGGACCTTGCGTACTCAACGGGCCAGTCAGTAGGTGCCGCTTGTGCTTGTCAACGTCGTCCGGTTTCGCTTTGAGTTCAGTGTAGCAGCCTAGACCGGTTCGCCTGGAGCCGTCTTGCTCCGACATTTGGCATGATTCCTGCCAGTACGTTAGTTGTTCTCGCTGCCTTCTCGCATACATAGTAAACATGGATAGTTTAGTTGAACCGATCGTCGATTACCACACCTAGGTGATTTAGCGCGCGCATCGATGGTATTGAGTGTTCGCCGACGCTGATCACGACACCTTGATTTTTTTTCCGGCAGCACTACCTCCGTCTTGTGGTGAGTCACCTGCAACTTGACGTCAACCATCCAGATTTCCAGGACGCCTATTGTCTCTACCGTCAACATCTCCACCTCCTACAGGGTCTCGACGGTTATTGTCAGGCCAACGTAATCTGCAAAGCCGACGATCTAAATTCACCTGGGCAGTTCCAGTGTTAACATTCCGTTGTACATTATATTCCAGAGCGTAGGACAAGTGCCCTGAGGAGTATCACCGTGGTCCTAATCGACCTCTGGCCCATGTTTGTTTTTCTTAGAGCAATACTCGGTTCTGAAAGTAACTTTTCAGAACCTTGCACAGATAGTCCGGAACCCGCATGCTGTGCAGCGCTACGGCGATAGCCACCCAGCTGACACTTCTGAACGCGTTCTTCGCATCGATCGTTAACACGGAACAATAGCGTTTTCCCCTTCTCGTTTACTTCGGTGCTTTCTCCGCACTCACGATCACTGTAGCGATGGCATCCACCGTCGATATCCTTTCCGGAATCCGAACTGCCTCTGCTATAGTCCATTCTCACTTTCAGCGTAGGTCGTCAGCCTGTTGAGGATGACCCTTTCCAGAAGCTTACCAAGACATCCAGCAGGCATGTTGGCTGATACGATGCTAAATCTCCTTGTGTAGGCATGTAGGATGATACGATGCTGAATCCCTGGTTTTGCAGTAATGCTGCGATCTTCCATCTATTCGCGAAGTAGCCATCGTCCAGGCATTTCTGTAGGACTATCCTGAACTTGTCCGGAGACGCCAGCATCGCGGTCTTCAGTGCCACGTTGGGGATACCGTTTTCGTAACGGGAGCTTTCTTCGCATTCAGCCCTTTTGTCACTATAAGGAGCTCGTCGTTGGAGACTCGATTGTCACCAGATTATCCACTGTTTACATCAACGGCAGAACTAAGGATGCTGAGCCTTTCGTTTTACCAATACACTCGTTGGATTCTCGACCGCCAGGGCTTCCAACATGCTGAAACCTCTTGCGTTGGTCAGCCTGCTACCCCACTCCACGGCCCAATCGTTAAAGTATACTAACAACTGGCGTTCGTTCGACTAACGAGTGGGTTAGTGCGTCCAGTATCTGATTGTACTATTCTAGTGTCCATCTCGGAGGAGCATAGCAGCTACAGACGAATACACCGATGATCCTGACGATCACAAAGCCTTCGTGTGTGTGTGTCTCTTGGACAGGGAAACCACCCATTACTTGAATTGCAGCCATCTCTGCACTATCCACCACCCAGTTACCGTTATCGGGAGGAACACGATGCACCTCTGAAATAATTGCAACGTCACCCTTCGTTTCTGTTGTTGACTGACACAACAGTTGCTGTGCTATTTCGCAATGATTGAGAGCCTTCGCCTTTTTGTGCTATGGACATAAGAAGCATCATTCGTGTAGAGCAAGCACTTCGGTTGCTTTGTGCAGTCACTAGCAATGTGTCTCTTCTCCCCACATTTTCTGCACAGATCAGTTGTGTCCTCTACAGTTTCTCGTCTGAAGGTCGAAACACACCTGAAACACCTTTATATTTGATTAGTGGCTCTAGGTATCAATTGTAATGACCATCCGACTTTGATCTTACCGGTCGACATAAGTTGGTTGTCTGTAGCTGGCGGTAAGTGTATCGCTGCTGTCTGTGTGCCACTATATGCCTTCCTCAACCTGATTGGCATCTGCTATTTGTCACGTTACATTGCTCTAATAGCGCGCTTCTCACTTCGTCTTCCGTTGTGATCTCGTCCAGATTTTTGCATTCGACCACCGCTTCTTGAACTAAAGCTCTCACATTTGCTTCTCCATCCACCGCTTCTGCCACAAGTTCCAGATAGGTCGAGCTCTTGATTAATTGATTCTTCTTCAGCTCAAACAGTATCTCGCCTTTCTGAGTGCGCCTGGTTCTTACTACATTGTCCTCCAGCTCCTTCAGCTTGGGACCGTTTCTCACCCTTTTTGAGGATCGCAGCGTACGTCACGCCGTCGTTTGCTTTGACGACTAGAGCATCTCTCATACACCTCTCCTGGTGCGGCCGATGGTTTTCTTTCTTCTTTTTATCCATTTCTTATTGTTTTTCCTCCTCTCTTCTACGATTTCTACGATTTGCCATCTACTCTCAATTTGTCGGCTGTTTCACTATCTTTTGTCAACCTTGCTCTTTTCACAGCATGGGAATACCAGTCTACTTTCGGCGTCTCATAGGCTTTACTTCACTATCTCCGTGGTCATCGTTCTCTTTTCAGCGTTTTCAGTACTCTCCAGTAACGGCATTGGTTCGCTACTGCTACGGCAGATTTGATGCAAATCACTTGATCCCTGATCTGTCCTTCACGTCGCCCCTGCTTTTCGCGTATTTGTAGACTTTTATGATTTTTGCCTCAGTTTCGTCACTTTAGGCTGGTCTTTTTGGGTAACACACCTGAAACCTTAGCTTTCTTTGGCGACCTATTGCTTTGTCACAGCTCGTGCTTGGTATGGCCTCCCTGGGCTGCTCTCACTGCTGTTGCGGTTGCATATGCTGTTGCCCTTGGTCATTTTGCTGGGTCGGAGCCCTCGCTAGTTTATTTTTGGTGAACGGGTTCACCACACTTGCTTAGCTAGATTTTTTTAAATTTTTTGTTGTTTTGTTTTCTTCCATGCTCTTTGGGTCACAACTTCAAGCCGCTATCTACGCCCGTAATAAGTAGTCGCCTCATATGATTTCATAGTTAATTTTGCGAACAGTGAAGTCGCATGTAAAGGTTGATGCGGTCTTTCATGGGGTACCGCGTTCAGAGCCGGATCGGCGCTAGTCAGGAACGTTCACCTGCACCTACTTCCATCGGGTTTCGAGCGTACTTGGAGACCTGCCAAAGCTTCAACGGGACGGGGTGTAGCTAGTAGCATTAGCTCACATGCCGTTTCGGGAAAGTGTATCCATCCGAGGGTAAAAGAATGGCTGTCGTTTGTCGGTCAATTTCGATTAAATCGTTATTCTCAGCCATGTTCTGCCGACAGTGTGCAAAAATTAGGATCTTACTGGTATCGACTATAATGTGCCGGTTAGCACTCCAGTTGGATTATTTATGATAACATCTTTAGCGGAAGAGGCGCCGCTTCGACGGAGCTGCTTTCGGATTTATTTGGTTTTTCGCAGAGGTTCTGCAGAGCCCAACATTGCTTACCCCATTATGTCCTAACAAGACTCCCCAACTCGCAATAAATCCCAGGCGTGGGGGGTCGTGACGCCCTGAACTCTTGTCCTGAACTCCTTCTGTGCATGTTTCTAAAATGTTACTCATTTTTCTTAAAGATGGCTGGACCGATTTGCTCAATCTTAGTCTCATGAATGGTACAACCTTCCCATCGGCTGCTATTGAACTTTGTGTCGATCGGAATTCCGTGCGACCACTAAGCAATTTCCATATAAACTGGTACCATTATGCTATTAAAATAACGTAAAACTTCTTAAAATGGCTGCAAAATTACTTGGATTTTCCAGTCTAGATCACTAATGACAAACCACAGTCGATTTGATCACATTGGACACCTACAACGATTCCTGAGTCCACAGAAGCTGGAACTATGTAAGAGGAGAGGGAGTAAAGGGAAAATTAAAGCATCCAATTTGTATTTTTGATGCCAAAGCAGACCTATTGATAATTTCACGATTAGAACGGTGAAGGAGTCGCGATGTTTCGGAACGAAAATTTTTGCGATTATAAAAAACTGGCGGATCTTGCGGTTGCGGTCTTTCCCACCTTCTATTTTGTTTGCTACTTTTCTGACTCAATCATTAATCTAGACTGTCTCACCATAAACAATGTGTTCAATAATTATTTAACGCACAGAGTGTAAAAACATTTTTTTATTGTTCAAACTTATAAATTTGGACGATTATATTTATGTACTGCATTTGGCGCCAACACCCCCTCCCTCTTAACCCCAAAACCTTTATACCAATACTATATCACCAGGTATACAGGTATACCAAAATAAGCTGGGGCTGATTCAGTTGTGGATTACTCACCCCCGCCTGTCAAAATATGGTAGCCGGAAGACAATATTGAACTAATACTGAGATAGTTAATTCAAAATTATAGCTTTGGTTATATATTATAACAGTCGACACGTAGCTCATTACGTTCGTGGCTGGCGAGATATTGTGTATAGGTGCAAAGTGTACTAAGAATGCAATAGATACTCCCACAATTATATTAATCCCAATCATGAAGTCATGGTTTAGAGAAATAACAAAAGCACAATTGCACAACTAGGTGGATTAAAATAAGTTTTTCAATTGATTATTACCGTGTTCCGAAAGTTTTCGTGAAAATGTTTTGGCGCATAAATTATTTGGGCATAAAATATTCATTCGTGGTGCGATTAGTACTCATCTTCTTCCACCAGCAGACCATGACGACCAACCCAAGTCTCAAACCGCCGATTACTTTTTGATCCCGAATATTGATTCGTATTTTTGTATAAAGTTATATGCATTTGAAAGTTTATAATGAACATAACCAACCGTGAAATCCTAGTACACATGGTTAAGAAAGGCACAATTGCAGTAATTTTTTTTAAATTATGAATATGCACTAGTTCTGTTTTAAATTATGATCATGATTTACAAAACAAATCAGACATTGATTCCACATAACAATATTTGTAGTGGTCAGTAGGATCGTAGCACTAGCCCTGCAATTGTTTTGTACACGGTATACTAAGAAGATTGTTGACATAGAATGTCAAGTTCCGCAATGAAATGTAGTACCAGTGCTTTGATTTATAACAAAATTTAATAGTCAATGCTAGTAATTTAACTAAGTCAATATTAATAATTATTACGAGAAAATTTAATTAAATTGATGACCATTCGAAAACCTACATTCTCGAGTTGCGGCCAAACAAATAATTTGCTATGAAATTAGATTTACCCTTCAGTAAACGAAACCCTTTCTGGAAATTATGCAAAGTACAGGAGGTCTAAGAAATTAATTCCAGTTTGATAAAAGATAAAATAAAATCAACAATTGTCTGATGATGAGTTCGAAGAAAACTTAGGATAATTTCTTTGACATTGTGCGTAACAACCTATACAAAATCATACGAGTACGAATTCATTCTTACCTGATCTATAAATATTTTAAATTAGCATTTTATTTTGAAAAATTGATTTTTTTAGAATTTTTTGTGGGCTCAATACCCAACAATATGATCAAAGCAGCTCAATTATTAGGTGCCAGTCTTCCGTGTTTGATTTGAAAAGGATTCAAAGAGTAAGATAATACTTAGTTAGAACATGTTCACTTTGAATAAAATAAATACATCAGATATCAGATCAGATTTATTTGATTTATTTGAAACGGCTCAATGCGTTAGCACAACCGTGAGCCGTGGGTCTTTTAATTTTTACAATAAGTACAAAAAATGCTATGAATGTCGGTCTTCCAGATCTTGTTGACACAGTTTGCTGCTGCGTGTTGAGATCCTTTTCCTTGGCGGTGAAGTCGCTTGGGGGTCATTCAGACTGCCTTCTCTCGCGCTATCGTTCCCATATATGTCATCATCGGTACTGCTTTCTTGCTGTTCACGATCAGAGGTTCTTATTTGTTTCTTTTTCTTACGGGTCGCTGTTGTAAATCCGTCTTCATACTATTTTCTTCTTTATTGGCGATGCTAGTTGTTGGTTTGGGAGCGGTGGTCGTGGTTGTACCTGCATTATTGGTTAATTGGATCGTTGTTTTTGGTTTATCTGAAGGTGTCGGTGGCTGCTTGTAAGAGTTGGCTGTAGTAGATGACTTTTGATTAGTTGCTTCCGCGCATGTTTTTCCGTAGTGGGCTGTATGGTTACAGAATTGGCATGTTGGTGTCTGCCCGGGACACATATCCCGGGCGTTAGCGTTGTTTGCTTATAGGTCACTCCATCTTTCGGAGATTTGCATTCGATAGTCATGTAAGAAGGTATTGGTTTAGTCACTCGCATTCTCACAATACGAACGCCGTTGGGAATGCCGGTGAAAAAATTCTCCAGGTGTCATTCGTAATAGATTGTACTTCTCCATATTGCGACATGATTTGTTTGATCTAATCTTTCTTAGTGCGCGGGACAAATCATGGATACGTACGTCCACCATGTTGTTTTCCATATGCACCGGGATCTTGATTCTGGTGTTATTAAACTCGACCTCGTGTTGCATGTTGTTCTTTTCAATGAAGTTTTCTGCCTGTGCTAAACTTCTAAACATGATCAAAACACAGTTTTTAACGTGATGTAGCTGAATGTACGTAACTTCAGCGAAATTAAGCTCCATTTTAACTTTAACTAATTGCTCCACTTCCTGAACTGTGGGTCTAACACGAGTTTTATTAAAGTTGATCAAAATCGTGTTATCCCGTAGCACGGGCACTTTTGTTTCATTTGGCAAACTCATTTCACTCCGCAGCCGGAGGTAACAATACAATATTGTTTGTGCACTGATATGATATGGACTGCTATGCGATAGGCACCGATAGGCTTGTAGGTCGAATTGACTGTTTCAATTGTGCGGGTCGATTTTTAGCTTCTACTCAGGACGAGATGTGAAGACAAACTGATATCTGATGTATGAACTCCTAAACCTTGAATTCATAAATATCGATACAATAACCAAGAAATACGAAGAAAGTTCCCCGAAGGTAATACACATCTAAAATCAAATCTTCATTGTCTTCCTAAATATAGTGTGGAACTGATGTGTATTGTCAGTATTTTGTTACATTCTTCATATATCACCATTATCTTCAATCATATTTATAATATGTACATAAGTTCACTACATTTATTTTCAATATATTAATTGTATTTTCATTCGTTCCATACTTTTCATTCATATTCACAGATTACAAACAGTTTCAAAAAACTGTGAACCTACCAAATATGCCTGAAGCACCAACTAACTTATGCTAAAGCACCAACTAACTTATGCTATGTTGGTCTAGAACATGTGATAAGAATATCTATGCACAAAATGTTTATAGAAACTTCAATCTACATTTTGGAGACATGTTATCGAAAACCATCTACCTGCTGTTATAAAAAAAACAATCATCCGCGTCGTCGGGTAACTGAAGTCTGCATACGATAAAATTAAATCCGTATTCCTTATCAATTCAGTTGCAAAACTTATTTTAGTCAACAGATTATTTGTAGTAAAGCAGAAGTAGCATTTTTAATAAAACACTGTTTAAATGCATTTTAGTTAGGAGGCTTTTTATATTACTACAAAATTTACATCAAAGGGTGTTGAGTCCATTTTCGCCATGTTTCTATTATCACCCTACCCATTTGAAGTCGTTGGTTAGAGCAGTGTCTGTCATCTTTGTTCAACGCATTGAGTCAAATGGTAGCGCAACAATAGGGGCACTCGATTCGAGTTTTCGTTGCGCTCAAACACGAGAATTTCACTGTTTTCAGCGCAATTGTGCTATTATATTGGTTCTTAAGAACGAAGCAAACCTGTTGATGTAAATTTTTTCGCATTCCATTGATTGTAGGCCGAGAAATTAATGAATTAGTGAGGCACCCTGCTTAGTATGGTGAAAATAGGCACTTTACCCTACATTTCTAATTCATAATAATAACCTTCCGGCGCCAGTCATGCTAGTGTCCCGAGCGCACCACGTTGAGAAACTCTAGCGAAATCATCTTTGAGCAACGGCGGCTGCTCGTTTACCACTAATGCGACTTCCGCGTGGATAAAATAAAACTTGCATAAATTTGTAGTATTTTCTGTAATAAATCAATTTATTCAAAATACATATGTATAACATGATCAAAGTCAACTGGTCTGATTAGCGGGAAATGACTTCGAATAATTTAAAAATCAACAGGAGCACGTGGGATTTCATTTCGTTTGCACACCAACCAAGCATGGGTAAAATGACGGCAACAGTGTAAAATTTTTAATCCGCCGCGGCGCAAGTATGGTTTTTCTAAATATGATTTGATGTACGGCAAAATGTACATATCTCTGAAACGGTGCTTCGATTCTATGTGATGTAAGCAGTGGAAATGTTCCTTATAAAATTCTCAACACATGTATGTAAATAAAAAGTAGTACTTGCATAAGAAATATAAGCGAAATTTGAAAATCAAAGCTATGCCGGTACACCATTCTAACAAAACACCAAATTTTGCAACTTAAAAAAATACTAAAATGTAGCTTAGACGATGCTCGAGTTTTGTATGTTTTCCTTTTTTCGAATTTTTTTACCGGCGATAAACAATCGGCAAAGCCCCGCGCGCAATTCCATTAAGTTTCCCCTTAATATGTGCTTATGCACCAGAAAAATAAAATTTAATGAATTCATGCGAAATTTTTGCCATTCGAACTAATAATAAAGTATATTACATTTGGTTGAAATTCCAAACTACAACAATCAATGCATGAATTATAGTTAGAAAACTTAAGCTTCCATATCCCACTAATCAGGTAACTGACTTAGGTTTTTCAATCAAACTGGTTCGCATTTTTGCCCCTAGGTAGTACTTTAGACTGAATGTCTATTATTTATATATATATATATATATATATATATATATATATATATATATATATATATATATATATATATATATATATATATATATATATATATATATATATATATATATATATATATATATATATATATATATATATATATATATATATATATATATATATATATATATATATATATATATATATATATATATATATATATATATATATATATATATATATATATATATATATATATATATATATATATATATATATATATATATATATATATATATATATATATATATATATATATATATATATATATATATATATATATATATATTTATATATATATTACCAAAAGTGAGAATCTGATGGAAAATTTCATTGTGTACAACTTTGTAGAAACTACATCGCGATCTAAAATCGCCAGAGAAAGCTATTAAATTTTTATCAAAGTTTCTAGATTCGCACGGGGCCTATTGGTTAAGAAGTTTTATTGCAAAAAACATTTTCATTTGTAAAAAATGGATTGCTTCATTTTAACAGTGTGCTCAGAAGAACCTGAATGCTCAAGTCAGTCAGTGCAAAGTCCCACCTTTAAGCGGAAAAAACATAATTCCAGATTCCACGGTTTTATGCGCACCATTTAATGGCAGGGCAGGAAATATTCGAACCGAACCTATGTTCGAATACTTTCAAAGCGCGAAGCTTTGCGTTACTGGTTCGAATTCACAAGCTTCGCATCACAATCGCTTACCATCGTAATTGCGGACATTTGGGCGATACTTTTGCATGCTCTTCGGCGAGGACAAATGAAGCTTCTTGTTCATTTCATTGATGTTCGGAAAGATATTTTTTGACATTAAAAATGTCTTACTCCACTATCTGGGGCTAGGTGTCATTCTAAAATCTAAACTATCTCCCATGTAACGAAACTATGTAAGGTTTGCACGTTTATAACTCCGATATTACTAGATGGATTTTAATCATTCATACACCAACCGATTCAGAAACACCTAACTTAAACATTGGTAATAATTTAATATCTCCCCAATAAAAGTGGACTTTTGAAAATTGGTAAAATTAAAAAGTTCACGAAAAACGGGAAATTTACTATTCGTGAGGCAGATTTCTCAGACACAGCCGTCAAGAGAGGGCAGCTTAGTTGCTCAATAAAACACGAAAAGTCATAAATAGAAGCAACGCATGTCCGTTTAAATCAGTTGTTGCTCTTATCTCATACGAGCAACATCGTCTCCGGGCGATGCAATAAACGCTATCGATTTTCGGTAACGTTGGCATTTGCACACACTCGCACCTAAGTGACTAAACCATATACGGTTAGTTTATAAATAGAGGTGACGCGTACCCGTTTGAATCAGTTTTTGTTCTTATGTCGAACGGGTAAGATCATGGCTGCAGCGTCTGGGCACTACAATAAGCGGTAGACGCTATGCATTTTCGGCAGCGGTGGCCGTGTGCGGATTTTTCGGGTACCAGCACGGTGTCACAGAATGATTTGCAAAGTGGGTGGGTGGGGTGGTTTGGATTTAATTCAATACGGTGTGTGCTGCTTAAGAGTGTTGCGTTTGAAAAAAATATATTTATTTTTATGCATGCGTGTGCGTTGTAACTTGTTAATCCATGTTTACGGCGCTTTGTAGCTGCGTAGGGTAAAGAGCCTATTGGTTTTCATGTTTCATATTTCGGTTATATGTTTTTTATCAGTAAGGCATCTGACAACGTGCTTTTGTAGTTATTGCACTGTTCAGCAGCGTAGTATTTTATATAGGAGAATACACTCAGGTTTTTTTACGCGGATTTTGAAATTTACGCGGTTTTCATTAACGCGTTTTTTTAAATTTACGCGGTTTTCATTTACACGGTCTGTATCCCCTGCGTGAAATTGCATCGGAAACAATCACATTCCCAGCAGAACTTTTTGTTTTCTAATTTCAAACACTTTTGTTTCGTACTGCACACAACGGAAAATTTTAAAACAGAACTTACCGTCCCAGCAGCAGTTTAAGCGGGTGTTCTTTTTCGATTCAAATTCAAGCCATGTCTTAAGCGTTACTGGACTTAAAATTGTTTTCCCAGTTTATCCAGTCAGATTATCTGTCCTGCCCTATGTATTTAAAACACAGTTCTAAATGCGTTTTAAAGTGTACAACAAATAGAACGGTTGGGTATACTAATTTAATTTTAAAATAAATCTGTTTTAAATTATGAAACAAACCACTGTACTGAAGATATAATTATGGCAGTCCTATTACCACATAAAACACCTATATAACATAAAACGCTGCACAATTGGTTTAATAATACAATGTTTACACTACAGAGTTATAACACGTTTTAATAATTAGCAACATGAAAAATGTCACCAAGATAGCATAAAAACCCGTTTTAACTAGTAGTGCGAACGTTGCATAACAATGTAATTTATCAAATAATTTCATTTTTTTCACCACTAATCGATCAAGAAATACTTAAAGATTGTTTACTTAAGTTCATTAGTACATTATTGAAAATTTAAATGGAAAATGAAATTTCATATTTCATGGAGAATCTGTATATTTCCGTTGGCGGGCGTGGGCTTCCTCATCACAGTTCTCAATATGGAACTTTTCTTTTGAATATATTTTCTGGACAGACCAGCCTATTTTTACTAGATGGATCAGCCAAATAATGCCAATCACGTAGTGAGGTACTTGATTAATTAATAGATTACCGTTAAATGACCTTCAATAAATTATGTTTTAATGGGGAGGGTATATAGCAAATTGTAACATATGAAAACAGGCGAGTGAGCAAGAACGTGAGTCGATATGTGTGATAGATAAAATTCATTTGCACGCTCTTGAAAAAACCTACATTTTTAATGTCACCGTGGTCGTGTCCTGTACACAACCCTTTAATTTTTTTATTCATTTCGTTTATTTGATAGGCACAAATGCGTTAGCTTGGCGGCGCCAAATGCTTTTGTTTTTACATTTGGATATCTTACAACTAGGAGGTTACAATGTTGAAATATTTTTTTTACAAAGGAAAAGAAAGTTTACAACTATCTTAAGACTAGAAATAAGATTCAATATACAAAAGAGGGCCAAAAGATTTTTTTATGAAAAAATTTAAAACAAGGGATTCACTTTGATATACAAGAGGGGGAGCAATAGTATTTTACGAAATATTTTACGGTTATCTTAAAACTAACAATATAGTTTAGTACACAAAAGGGGGGAACAAATATTTATGAGAAATTTCACAGAAATCTTAAAACTAGGGATTCAATTCTATTTACAAGATGGAGGACAAGAGTTTCAATAAAGAGTAAAAATTATAGCTATCTTAAAACTAGGAATACAGAATACTAATTTGAATTTTTTAACTAAAACTTATGCTTGGTCAAGATATTCAAAGGGTGGCTTATTTCCGCATCAGTGTAGCAGCAGTTGTATCAAGGACAGGGGAGAGACAGGGAAAGAAGAGCAAAACTTGCAACTTTCGCTCGAACGGCGGGGGGGGGGAGGGGGATCAGCGAATCAAATTTGCGCCTCAGTATAGTAAGTCGTCGAGTACCGGATTGGCGGATGGTATTCTTCGGACCCGCGGGGAATCCTTCAAAAGTCATCGGACCTCGAGTCGCTCTCGCTTCAGTTTCCTTCTATGCAGGCGTAGTGGTAAGGGCGATGGCGGTTACATAGTGGCACTCTGGAGCTGATCGGTTCCACAAGGCAGGAGGAAACTCTAAAAACGAGAAATAAAAGAGAGGGGCTAAATTGGGATATTTATCGTTTTTATGAAGGTATAAATAAGGGACATATAGGGGAAATCACGAGTTGCCAGCATATCTCGGACTGGTACATTGGGTGGTCTACCTCGGGCCCGAATGGATTCCTTTAACTGAGACCTGGCGTCACAATACCCGGCGCACACCCAGACAACGTGTTCGATGTCGTGATAGCCCTCGTCACAAGCGCACAGACTACTCTCCGCAAGCCCAATACGCCGCAAATGTGCATCCATGGTGTAGTGATTGGACATAAGTCGGGACATTACACGAATAAAATCCCGACCCACATCCATCCCCCCGAACCAAGGCTTCGTTGATACCTTTGGGATAATCGAATGTAGCCATCGTCCAAGTTCCCCATTGCTCCACGAGGTTTGCCAACTGTTGAGCGTCCTCTGACGACAAATACTAAAAAATTCGTTGAAGCAGATTGGTCTTTCGTATATGTCACCATTTAATGCGCCCACCTTTGCTAATGAGTCGGCCTTTTCATTGCCCGGGATAGAACAATGAGAGGGGACCCAAACAAAGGTAATCTGATAAGATTTTTCAGATAACGTACACAAGGACTCCTGTATCTTCCCCAGAAAATACGGTAATTGCTTTTTAGGCTTCACCGCACGAAGAGCCTCGATAGAGCTGAGGCTGTCCGAAACGATGAAGTAGTGATCTGTGAGCAGAGTGTCGATGATCCCGAGGGTGTACTGAATTGCAGCTAACTCTGCGACGTAAACTGAAGCGGGATCATTGAGCTTGAATGAAGCGGTGATAGTATTGTTGAAGATACCGAAGCCAGTGGACCCATCGAGATTTGATCCGTCAGTGTAAAACATTTTGTCGCAGTCGACTTCTCGGAATTTATTATAAAATATATTGGGGATCACCTGCGGGCGTATATGGTCCGGAATTCCACGAATCTCTTCCTTCATTGATGTGTCGAAGAATACAGTAGAATCAGAAGTATCTAGGAAACGGACACGGTTGGGATTGTACGAAGAAGGATTGATGCTCTGTGCCATGCAGTCGAAGTACAAGGACATAAAACGGGTTTGAGAATTAAGCTCGACGAGCCTCTCGAAATTTTGAATCACCAACGGGTTCAGAATGTCGCATCGGATGAGCAATCGATATGAGAGTTCCCAAAATCGATTTTTTAGCGGAAGAACGCCCGCCAGCACTTCGAGACTCATCGTATGGGTCGAGTGCATGCAACCCAAGGCAATGCGCAAGCAACGATACTAGATTCTCTCCAGTTTGATGAAGTGTATGTTCGCAGCGGAGCGGAAACAGAAACACCCGTACTCCATCACCGACAATATCGTTGTTTGGTATAACCTGATCAGGTCTCCTGGGTGAGCACCCCACCATGTTCCAGTTATTGTTCGGAGAAAATTGATCCTTTGTTGGCATTTCTGTTTCAGATACCTAATGTGACATCCCCAGGTACCTTTAGAGTCGAACCAGACCCCGAGATATTTAAATGTGAAAACCTGGTTGATCATTGCACCCATTAATAAAAGCTGGAGTTGCGCCGGCTCACGCTTCCTAGAAAAAACAACCAACTCAGTTTTCTCCGTGGAGAACTCAATACCCAGCTGAAGAGCCCAAGCAGACAAATTGTCAAAGGTATTTTGTAATGGTCCTTGCAAGTCGGCATCTTTGGGCCCTGTAACAGAGACCACCCCGTCGTCTGCAAGTTGCCTTAGCGTGCATGAATTGGCAAGACAATCGTCAATGTCATTCACGTAAAAATTGTAGAGCAGGGGACTTAGACATGAGCCCTGGGGAAGACCCATGTAGCTAAATCGCGATGTTGTTAAATCGCCATGCGAAAAGTGCATGTGCTTTTCAGACAACAGGTTTAGCAAAAAGTTATTTAAAATTGGTGAAAGACCATGCTGATGCAGCTTCTCTGACAGAATGTTGATAGAAACTGAGTCAAAAGCCCCCTTAATATCCAAGAAGACTGATGCCATCTGCTCTCTGTTAGCATAGGCCATTTGGATTTCTGTAGAAAGCAACGCAAGGCAATCGTTCGTCCCTTTGCCTTTGCGGAAGCCAAATTGTGTATCTGACAGTAAGCCATTTGCTTCAACTCAATTGTCGAGGCGAAACATGATCATTTTCTCGAACAACTTCCGAATACAGGACAGCATTGCAATCGGCCGATACGAGTTGTGGTCGGAGGCTGGTTTTCCTGGTTTTTGGATGGCGATGACCTTCACTTGCCTCCATTCATAAGGGACAATGTTACCCTCAAGAAACTTGTTAAATAAATTCAACAGGCGCCTTTTTGCAGTGTCAGGCAGATTCTTCAGCAAGTTGAATTTGATTCTGTCTAACCCTGGGGCGTTATTGTTGCACGATAAGAGAGCAAGTGAGAACTCCACCATCGAAAACGGTGTTTCGTTCGCGGTATCGTGAGAAGACGCGGCGCGGTACGTTTTCTGTACCGGGACAGAGTCCGGACAGATCTTCTTGGCGAAAGCGAATATCCAACGGTTTGAATATTCCACGTTCTCGTTGGTACTATTATGATTACGCATACGTCGAGCCGTACCCCAAAGAGTGCTCATCGCTGTTTCTCTCGTTAACCCGTCGACGAACCGGCGCCAATAACTGCGTTTTTTGGCTTTCATTAGACTCTTCATTCGCCTTTCTAACGACGCGTACTGTTGATAGCTAGCGGGTAACCCGTCTTCCCGGAAGGCCTTATATGCAGTGGACTTTTCCGCGTACAGCTCTGAGCACTCTTTATCCCACCACAGGGTGGGAGACCGTCCATGGGTATTCGCGCTGGGTACTGGTTTAGTCTGAGCTTGATTCGCACTGTCGAGAATCAAACCAGCCAAAAACCTGTACTCTTCCTCCGGAGAAAGTTCTTGAGTGGATTCGATTTTAACGGATATCGCGGTCGCGTAACTCTTCCAATCAATGTTCCGTGTGAGGTCATACGAGACATTGATTGTTTCCGATGGTCTTGAACCGTTAGCAATTGAAATCACGATAGGCAAATGATCGCTACCGTGGGGATCAGGGATCACCTTCCACATGCAATCTAACTGTAGCGATGTCGAGCAAAGCGATAAATCCAACGCGCTTGCGCGTGCTGGTGGTGTAGGAATCCGCGTCATTTCTCCCGTGTTTAAGATGGTCATGTTGAAATTATCGCAAAGATCTTGGATTAATGTTGATCTATTATCATCATGAAGACAGCCCCATACCGTACCGTGCGAGTTAAAGTCTCCCAGAACTAGCCGCGGTGCTGGTAAGGATTCCGTGATATTACAAAGCGTTCGGTGCCCTACCGAGGCTCTAGAAGGAATGTAGATGGAAGCAATGCAAAGGTCTTTACCTTTGATTAAAACTTGACAAGCGACAATTTCAATGCCTGGTGTCGAAGGGAGGTTAATTCGGTTGAAAGAATAGCACTTTTTGATCCCCAAAAGTACTCCTCCATAGGGGTTTTCTCGATCCAGACGAATTATATTAAAGTCGTGGAAGTTGAGATTTATATCGGAAGTTAACCAAGTTTCACATAATGCGAAAGCATCACATTTTAAACTATTTAGTAAAAATTTAAAGGAATCGATTTTCGGGAGGATACTTCTGCTGTTCCACTGTAGAACAGTGATCGAATCGGTGACCTCGTTCGATGACTTAGCCATCGAAGGATACGATCGCTGCAAGGAGTCAATTGCTTCAAAAATGTTTGCACTATAGGGAGAAAACGTATCAGAAGGCTTTTAAGAGGATCAGTAACATTGAAAGCTGTGAAAATTAAGTCCACTATGTCAGAAAATTTCATTAGTCCGCTACTGGACTGAGTATCTGTTTGAAAAAAGGGGACACTTGGGGTTTTTGGTGTCCCTGGAAGTGGTGGGTACTCCTTGTTAGAATTAATATTTCCAAGTCCTGGAGCAAATTGCTTCGGCTTTTGTGCATCACTTCCGTTGGATTTATTGGTTGTAGATGGCGCACTCTGAGTGGACGACACCTTGGCACCCTTACGGGGCAATGTAGGGGAGGCTGGATTTATCCTCTTCCTGGATTCCCCTGGGTTAACCAAAGATGTTCCCTCTCGTGGGTCGTCAGATTCTTGCTCAACGTTAGCCAAACCAGCATAGGGATTTTCGGACAGGACAGATGGCGAAGCATTCTTTAGCATTTCTGCATAAGAACGCCTTGAGCGTTCCTTAAGGGAGCGCTTAATTTTATCTCCGCGCTGCTTGTACGCAGGGCATGATTTAAGAGCATGTGAAGGGCCCCCGCAGCAAATACACTTTTCAGTTTCTTTGTCGCAAGAGTCATCCTCATGCTCTCCTTCGCATTTGCCGCATCGTTTCTTATTTCCACAATATGTGGCTGTGTGGCCCAACTGCTTGCAATTGTTGCAGCTCATGACCCGCGGTACAAACAGGCGAACTGGTAGGCGAACCCTGTCAAGGAGGATGTAGTTGGGAAGAGAGGACCCGGCGAATGTCACCCGAAGCGAGCCTGATAGAGAGTAGGTAGTCTTACCTCCCTCGGTGTTTGCGGTATACAATTGTTTGCATTCTAAGATCTTAATCTGTTCAAGAGAGGGGTCCTTAAAGCAGCCAACCCCGTGCTCCAACAGTTCTTCGCATTTCAGGCCCGGTTCGGACACTACCCCATCGATTTCACAGGCCACACAAGGCACGTACGCTTTAAATTCCCGCGTAAAGCACTCACAGCAAGCAATCGCGTTTGCCTGCCCGAGATCATTCACTAGAACACGTATCTTGTTTGCCCGAACACGTGTTATCTGAGTTACGGCCGGGTAATTAGCAGTCAGATCTCGAGAAAGTTTTAATATATTAACCGGTTTCTCTCCGGTCCGAAAATATACCACCCATGGCCCAGAGGAACCTTCTGGGTACTGCTTTATACGGGGAGCAATGCGAGTATTAGGGGGATCAGGGACTTCCATGATTACATCAGATGGTATTTCGCCCTCGGCCATTTAAGCACGAGGGCAGAGCGTTATATAAACGGGAATGTGTCTTATTATTTGATTACAAGGTAGAGTAAAAGTAGGGAAAAGGAAAGAAAGCAAACGAGGGGAAAAAAATAAAGCAAAACTTATCTGCAAACAACGTCGATTGTTCCGCACCAGCGAAAACAATGTGCTGGATTTACTTTCGGCACCAGCAGAACGGCAGCTAACGAACGAACAAAGGATGATCTTGACTCACTAAAATTTACACACCGAACACCACTGTGAAATATAACGATCCGTTCCGTTCAAAGGTTGGGAGACGTATGTTCGGAAAGATATGTAAAAGCTTTTGCGTAGTTTTCGACGAACACGAGCTAAGCTCTTGGTTCGTGTGATCGATATTTTTGAAACAGTTACACGGAGCTTCGAAGCGATGTTCGCGAACACAGAAAAAAGATTACCTCGAAGTATTTCAGAATCGCGAACACCGAAGGATTATATCAATTTAGCATCGCGAGGGCCATCGCTAACATGTTCGCCGGACGATATTAGTTTTCTTTATTCAAATACCTACCTAGTAGTTATGCAAAAAAAAGTATATTCTAGACAGAGGCCTTGTATTAAGGGTGGAATAGGTGAAAAATAATTGTGACAATGTGTAGCTTATGGATGCTGGGGTTAACTGAAACGTGACGTAACAAGTTTATTTAAGATACCCTACTGATATATTACCAGTAGGGATAAAATCAAGATTTCGTGACAGGGCGAGGATAAATTTTCAAATGAAATAAATTAGGGCTAGAAAATCAAGTTAAACACAATGTACACAACGTATTGAGTGGTTCGCTTATCTTAGCAATGTTCCTATAGTCACCTACCAGTTATGTCAGTTTCTTGAGGATAAAGATATCCATCTCCATTCAAAGGAAAAAATCGATTATCAGTTGAATAAATAACGTCATGATGTGTATGATGAATCCTAGAAATAAATAGGGAATGTCAATAAACTCGACCATTCCCGATTCATATTTGGCAGTTCTGGTCGTTTTGTAAATCTTGTTTTCGACTAACAGTAAAACCATTTTGATTCAGAAGTATGTTTTAGAAGGACGCATGTTTTTTCGTGCACTTATTTAAAAAACGCTTTGAATCCATCTACCAGTGTAATGAGACATTTTTATAACTGTTTTCGAATATTATATCGGTTGAGAACTTTTAGAACATGATATTTCGAGAAATTTTGAAAGTGAAATTAAATCAGTTGTAAAGTTATAGAAAATAGCCTTTTAAAATGAACGGACAATCGAATTATTACTAATACTTTATGAATACATTATCTAAGTTCTTCATTCAATGCAATATGTATGCAAAAAGTTAAAAACTGGATTTCCCTTGAGAACTGGGCCAAAAATTCGAAAAAAATGTGTTGACGATCCGAGAACTAGAACAGAAATTGTAACCCTTGGACCTCTGAAGTGCATGCGTACAAAATGCTATAGTCTAATGTTTGTTTTCATTCATTTCATTTAATAATTTTCAGTTGAGCAATTCTATCGCAGGAGGTGTCGAGGGTCATAACTTTCTAAATTTAAGTGTTCCTATTAATTTAGTACACTCTCTTTAACATAAACTACTCTAACGAATGAACGAATGGGAGTAGGTTCGATAAATTTTGAAAGAAGCCGTTAAATCAACCACTTAAGGGATTACACCACCGCAAAATTAAAAAAAAAATCGAAATTGATCTTGATTGATTTTATTATTCCATATCAACATTTGAATAGGGCTAATAAGATTTGTGAACAAACTTTTGATTTGCTGATTTCACTTAATTTGTTATCATTTCAACACAGAAAACATTTGAAATCGATTCTACCAAGGGCAAAGATGTTGATTCATGTGTATTTTTCATAAAATTCAACTCTGTAGCGGAAAAATGAGCGAAATAAGTTTGTTTACAAAAGTCTCATTAGCCCTTTTGAAGAATTACTATTGTATTGATCTTAAATATGGGTCTTCAAAATAATATATCTAAATATGGAATGCGACAAAAAGCGAATAATAATGGAAAGACAGTATTCGAAAAAGTTCGAATTTAGAACGATTTTCATTCTACTTGGAGTTATTTATTTCGCTTCTCATTTTCCGAGATTTCCCTTACATAAAGCATTTCGGCTATAACTGATTCAAAAAAAAATGCAGGGGGCCCTAAAGATTTCTTTCTTTTATTTTTTATTAGTAAAAGTCAAATAAGGGAAGATTACATCATGGAGAAGATAAACCAAATTTTGTCCTTTTCAGAATTGTTTTTGGATTTCCAACAAAAAAAAATCACTAGAACATTGTTTGTAAGTTCTTTGCGTTTCTCCATCAGTAATTAGTTAACAAATACAATACAAACAAGTTGGAATATCCTTCTCATTATTTATCACAAAACACATGTACAGGAGTCAGGAAATAAATTTCATAAAAGTGGAACATGTAATAAGTTTGACACTTCATTTATTAAATGAACAGATTCCGTCGAAAATGTTTGAAAATAAATATTTTGTCTCTTGTGATTAGGTAATCAACCAATAAACTTATAAAACAATATTATAAAAATCATTTGGAAGCTTTCCTCTTGGTTTGGTACAGATGCCAAGAAATTATAATTCAATTAATGACAATAATAATGGATTCAAGTATGTAGGTATTTGTTAATAAATTCATTTGGTAAAATTAAAAATAACGTTTAACACACAAATCATCGCATATTATTGAGTGAATATGACTAGCCGATTTAGGAATGTTGCGCAAGAACGTTAGAAACCGCAACAAGTTGAAAACAAAGGCCAACGGACTACGCCTAACTACCCCTCAGTGGATGCAAATAACTGAAGTTCGCCGTCTAACTGAACTCGGACGTCAGCAGTGAGATTCCATCCGAAAATTGTTCTTTTTAGGAAGAATTTGTTTTAGATAGGGAGATTATTAAGAGAGGGGTGATGGTTTTAGCGTTAAAAAACACTATTTGCGATTTTTTTAGAAATTTGGGCGAAGCGAATTGATCAAAACTTTTGTACATTATAATGTATCATTTCATCCAAAAGAGTCATTTCACCAAAAAACATTTTTTCACGCTGAAACCCTTACCCCCTTAAACATACTTTATACATCTTCACCTAAACTCCTTGGCAGGGAAAATATACTCCGATTGAAGAAGAAAAGACGAGTTTGCAATCAAAGTAGCTAGTAAACATAATTGTATTCCGAAAAAAAGAATTTGAATTTCACTACCACTACGCTCATTCAAACTCGTGGCTCATAAATTGGTAAGGTATGCGACGCACCTAATCCCTAAATCTTAAATTATAATCTTAAAATAATCCATTTTATTTATACTCAAAATAAGATTTACAGTTTATGATTTTAAGACAGATAGTCACGTAGCGAACATGTTCGCGGTGGCCTTATGATGCTGATGCTTGAAGCGATATAAAACTTCGATGTTCGCGATTCTCAAATAAACGAGGCATTCGCTTTATATGTGTTCACCGAATATCGCTTCGAAACTCTGTGGAAATGTTCCAAAAACGCAAAAACCACGAGCCAAGAGCTTACCTCGTGTTCGACGATGTGTGCTTCTAAGGTTAATGTGAACTTTTTCGAACATTGTAAAGAGCGAACTAGATGCGAAGCTCGCTTCGTCCGAGCAGAGATAAGTTTTACCCCTAAATGTTCGCAGCGATTGTGTCAAACTCATCGATTGCATGTGGTATGCTTGAGAAGGTGCTTAGTGAAGCTTCGAACAGCAATCAATTCATTTTTCGAAATTTTCCTGCCCTGCGCACCAATGATATTTTAGGAGTAAGGTGATATAGAGAAGAGTAGATAACATTTAAACGAAATTTAGACTCTTTTGAAAGATGCTGGGTAATGCAGCAAAATGAAACAGTTTTTTTTCTGTCACAGATATATTTGTTTCTTCTTCTTTATTTCTTCACTCATTCTAGAATATGCTTGATGTGATCTTGAATCAACCTTTTTGCTCGTAAACATCTTGTGGGATATATTTGGCCTAAACTTTAACTTTATATTTGATCAACCTCGATTAGATATTCAGTCATTTGATTTGATTTCGATTGAGAATCCTGATTGGCAGTTTCATGAAGGATAGAAAAATAATTCGATGAGATATATGTTCAAGTTTGTTAACTTTTGGGAATCGCTGTACATTGAACGGAAATCGCAATAGTAAATGAGAAATAAAGGTTTTGTCTATTGTACGAAGATAGCGATCTCAATATAAAAGTAGATATAGAAAGTGTCACCTTTACCCGAAAGACGTGTTGCAGTTAATGTCTCCGGATTCTGAACTGAACTGGCAACTCTGTCTTCTTGATATATTGTCTTTGCTCTTATCCCATATTATGAGGGAAATCTTCAATAAACAGACTTGTATTACTTTGAGAATTTACTGAATGCATGGTCCAGCCTGATATTTTCTTGTTCGTTTTCTGTTGTGATCCGTGTTCAACGAGTAGCGACTCCGAAATTTTTTCTTAAAGGAAATTATGAAACTTGGTTTTTTATGATTATGTGTAGTGGGTTCGATTCGGAAATAAAATTTGAGGCAAGCAATAATCTACATCTATACATTCTGATGAAATGAATCTACCCCAAAAGGTAACAAACATGGATCCAAAACTAGAAGAGCTTTTTTCTCTTTCAATCATTTTTCTTTTAATGTTGATAAAGACAAACAGGATTCTCAACCCAAAGTTGCAATAAAATCCGTCGTTTATTACAATGACTCGAACTGTCTACTTTAGTTCATTCAAATATAAAGCTTTGAATTTAAGCCAATTGTATTTGTCGAAGCAGGATAGGATCAGGAAGAAGGGTCATTCTAGTTTACATTAGCTATCTCCTAGAGTGAGAAAAAAATGAAAAAGGCATGATAAAATCCGTTACTACATTAATCAAGATCTTGAAAAAGTGTAAGATTATCGAATAAATTGGATCAGCACCTTTCCACACCTCCTCTTTCATAGTGTCATTTTCGCCCAAGATCCGGAGGAATCTGAAAATATATTTTTTCTGCTGATAATGGGACTTTTTATACATTCAAATTTATCTGAATTTACTGTTCATTTAAACCCAACATCCTTGTTATTCGACTTCTTAATCCATATGCCCCACGCACACCTAAAAACTGATTAAATTTTAATAACTTTCTCGGGTGACTTTACATCGATTTATAGCATTGTACGAAGTTGTAGACAATGAGATTGTTCATTAGATTCTCACTTTTAGTATATTTTGAATGCCTATAGTATTAATTAGTAGCAAAATGCGAATTAATTTCATTAACCCTCAAAAAGGCACGCTGGTCTTGCAGGCCCCCGACGGCTTTTGATTTCTTTGTTATAAAGCGTTATGCATGCAGTAAGAGCTTGATCATTGAAATTCCATTACCTGACGCTAAAATTCATTGAAAAAGTAAGATATTACGGAAATATCACACATGGTGTGCTTCATAGATTTGTATAAACTTTTTAAATGCACAATAAGTCAAGGGAGCCTAACAGGCCCGCTAGATATTCCAACATCAACTGTGCATACTGGTGATGTAAATAATATTCCTGGCACATATGATTCATTCCAAAAATCAATTTTGATGAGTTCCTTTCAGTTTTTATAAATATTTCCTAAGCTTTGACGAACTTATCTTCGATTAAGTTGAAACACATTTACCATTTATTTGTGTCATGCAATTTTTCTCACGTAAACGCTTTCCAATGCACCCATAACTGTGCACGCATACTAGACCGGCTACTTTTTGAACTTTTTTCGGAACACTACCAAATCAAGTGTTAACTAGCTCTACAAACCATATTCCACTTATGAGCTTTTTCCTATAGCTCTAGCTCACTCTAGGAGTCTTGAAATTTCTATGGGGAAATATATGGAAAATCGGAAACAAGAAATCAAAATTCAATAAAAATTCCCACAGTTACTCTGCATACCTCAAAATTTCAGGTGGTGTAGCTTTTTTTAATAACGAACAACCTTGTTGAAAGTTGCATAATGATTGACGGTTACCGGACAAAGTTATTTAAGTTCGAAGACTAGAAGAATTTTTGAAAATGTACTATTCTAACCATGGGCGAGAAAGAGAGGCAGCATGTAACATTATATTACAATATCAAAGTCGGATCAATTTCTTCTGCAATGTTAATCCTTCCATTTTTAACTATATATCTAAGGTTTTTAGGCTACATAAGATGATATTGACATTTATACTGAATTTATTGTTTCTATTGCCGATATTTCATATATTTTTCCATACAAATTTAAAAATTCTTGTAAGTAAACCAGAAGCATCCGCACAAGTTTGTATTTGGAATGCGGCGTCTGAAGCCAATTACCATTCGATTCAGTGGTGTTCCGAAAAAAGTTAATTTTTGTGCCGGTCTGACACATACTCATGAAGTTATATCAGTGTAACAAATGTTTGGTCCATATAGATCCTCACAATTTTTCTTCAATGAAGTATATATCTGAAATTTTTTTTTGTGAAAGATCTTATTCAAGCACAGAGTTATCATTTTTGTGGTCCGTATGGCAGAATAACAGTTTTTGCCGTACCGTTTTATTACATAGTTTCGTAGCAAGCTGTGGATTCATAGTTTGGGTGATATAATGTCAATATACTAGCACACGAAGCTGTCATCACAGCGTATTCTGATTTGACAAAGTTACATCGCCTATGATCGCAAATCAGTCGTATAAAGATAGGAAATCTTATAGAAAACGGGACAAATGATCAAGAGCAGTACTGAAGTTTGAGACATGCGTTTTGAAGAACAAAGTTTTGTTCGGCAATTTTTTTGCTCCTGAGCAAAAACTGTCAAAATTGTAAATTGCCATAATATTCAATTTTTTCTTGCCAAAAAAATGGAGTGAACGAACGTTTTCCAAGGACAAAGCTCTCCATTTTTAGCCTGTGGTAAAAAATCATATTGCTATCATTCGAAAAGTGGTAATTATTTATTTACATATTTTAGCTTTTGGCTTCATCCAATGCTTACTCTAGCTAACCCCAAGGGTGAATATTCTACATTGTCCAATCAATTCGAGTAGAGAAATTATTATAGCACTCGAAAAATTGGCATTTCTGAATAAAATTGGTCAATAAGCTTTGGATTTTTCATGCTATTACTGTGAGAGGGTATAAAATATTACCGGGCCTTAGAGGCCCAGCTTGCCTTTTAGCGTTACGATTTTAGCTTGCCTTCACAAGGGTTAAAAACTTAAGTTTTCAATCAAAAAACTTTAAAATAAAAAATTTTTCTAGACCCCCCGACAGAATATTTTAATTTTACTTTCAAATGAAAGGGAAAAGTCCATTCTTTCATATCCCGAAGTTTCACAGATGCCGAATTTTTTTTGACTAAAGTTGTTCGACAAAGACACCGTGTTGGAAACAATATCAGAACCTAAAATTATTTCTCGGTTAAGACATTATCTCTTGAGAATTGCTCGTTGCAACGCTATTTCTAGGGAGCGATTGCGTCTGAAAAACGAGTTATTATCAGAAATTGAGGGATTGTTGGAGAAATATGGTAATCCGGATGATCGGACGGTGAGTCAGTTGCCTCCAAACATTCGCTTGAACTATTCATGGGATGCAGGTAGGGATTTCGGTCAAATAATTGATGAATTACACTTTTGAGATATTCGAGTAATTCAAAAGAATATACTATCTCAAAATATAGAATTAAACCAACAACAAGGGTTACTAGACGAAGCAATAGGGGGTGATATTGAACAACCTGGGTCGTTGTGGCCAAAGTGAAAATCTCAACAGGATCAACAACAAACGGATTTACAAATGAACCAGTTGTATCAATGGAAGCGAGAAATGTATACTTTCATTCAAGAAACGTTGTCAGGTGAAATGGCAGCAATGCGGATTCAAATATCGGCAATGCTTAACCAACGTCGATCCTCTAAACCGCTTCCGATGATACCAACACCTTCACCACCACTACCTCCACCTCCACCACCACAGCCACATCCACCGCCACCTCCGCCATTGCCTATGCCTCCTAGGGTACCATCGCCACCCAGACAACCAGGGCTGTTTTATAATCAACTAAACTATCCAAACTCGGTTGCATCTCTGCCCTCGCAGGAAGACAATGAAGGTCAACTAGTTTGGAACCGGTCGCGAAATGATTTTCAGAACAGATGGCAAGTTCCCATAAGTAAGTGGAGAATCAACTTCAGCGGAGATTCACGAGGACCAACAGTAACTGAATTCTTAAACCGAATTGAAATACTGGCAAGAAACAACAGGGTATCGGAACAAAAACTACTGAGGCAAATTTTCTTTTTAAAGAAAGATCAGAGGCAGAGGAATGGTATTGTACGGACGTAAACGACGAACAACCCTCTACACAACCAATCGTCTAAACTCACGCCGGGCGACGAGCGTGTTAGCCCTGATTTCGCCTAGCCACCTCTAACAATCAGCACTGTGATTTGGACTAGTGTGAGTGATTGAATTATATGAGTAATAAATCAGTTGAATTAATCTATCCACGAGGTTGCACGTTTTTTTTACGTCGCTCCGTCCGTGCAAGATTTTATCTCGTTCCGCGAATTTCGGTCTTCGTTCGTCCAAAAAAGCTGGTCCTTCGAGCCGGATTTGCCATAAGTTTACCGGTTACGCGAGTTTTCGTCGGTTATTTTGCATTTCGTACGGCCCGCATCGAAATTCGTGTGTGACAAAACGAAGACCACGTGCACAAGCGGACCGCGAGGAAAAACTTTTCGTCTACTACAGCCTCGCTTCAAGATGGACAAATTGCTCCGTAAGAGAAAATCGCACGCCCCACGACTCGAACGAGTTGGCCGCACTCTGGAAAAAATGGAGGATTCGGAACACGTCGAAGCCGAAGATGTCATCACTGAGATGGATAACCTCAACAGCATTTGGTCGTCCTATCTCGCCGTTCATCAGACAATATTAGATTTGGCTGAGGACGACGCCGCTTACGAGGAAGTGATTCGCCATCAGATTGCTTTCGAGGAAGAATATTTGTCGCTCAAGAAGGGTTTAGGAAAGTTACAAAGGCGCATAGAATCCACCGAACACGAGGTCACAATCAACCAACAAAATGGTGGCAATACCAGCGTCATCGAAACGCTCATGCAGCAGCAAGCACAGTTTCTTCGAGCAATTGCAAGCAATGCAGGAGCTTCAACTTCATCGATTCCTCCTACAAACAACGAAGTACAGAACGACATTCCATCGCTTCCAGATTTGAGGCTGCCCAGAATGAATCTGCCGATTTTTAGCGGTAACTTTTTGGAATGGCAGTCGTTTTACGATCTCTTCAGTGGATCCGTGCATCAAAATCCATCGCTACGTCCGAGCCAGAAACTGTACTTCCTCAAAACACATTTGGCAGGTGAAGCAGCAACGTTAATTTCACACCTAAATGTGGAGGATGCCAATTACCAACCAGCACTCCAAAAACTTCGAGAGCGATACAACAAACCCCGCGAGATAGCTAATCTGCACATCACCCGATTCTTGAGCCAGCCACATTTGACAGCTTCGTCCCCCTCCGGCTTGCGCTCCCTCCACGATGTTTCAGATGAAGTGATTCGGGCCTTGGCAGCTCTCGAACGTGAAGGAAGAGATATTTGGTTAATGCACATCATCTACGAAAAGCTGGATGCGCACACTAAAGAATTGTGGTGCCAGAAAATAGTTGAGCTTGAGGAGGATGCCGTCAGCTTCGATGCGTTATTAAGGTTCATCGACAATCGAAGCTCCGCTCTGCAATCGTCGCAACGCTCCCGAATTTCCAGCACCGCTCCAAACAACAAGCCTCAGATATCAAAGCCGCAGTATAGACCATCTTCTGTTCTTGTGGCCACAAACCAAATGCAATTAAATTGTGGCATTTGCTCGAAACCAGGCCACCAGCCGTACCAATGCGGTAAGTTTACACACGCTAGCTCATCTGACCGATTTTCTATGGTTTCTAGGCAAAAGCTATGCCAAAACTGTTTGAGACATCATAGTGGCGAGGCGTGCAAGGCTGGTTCCTGTCGAAAATGTGGTCTGATGCACCATACTCTACTTCACAACGCCTTTCAACCCGCAGCACAGTTCACATCGACCGAAGCACCCGTTTCTACTCCTCCTCAAGCCCTCATTTCAGCCATCAATTTAGCCGACCATCTGGATGGTACGAATGTGCTTCTCTTGACAGCTACCATTGATGTTTTCGATAAATATGGTCGCCCCCATTCCGTTCGCGCAGTGCTCGATTGCGCGTCGCATCTCAGCTTCATCAGGAAAGATTTATGCGATCAACTCGGCATTGAAAAATCCCCCATCAACCTAGACTTTCAGGGGATTTCATCCACAAGCTCACACTCTAGTATGGGAGCTTCAATTACAATTGCCTCCAGATGTTCGCCCTACCGGGCCAATGTACCCTGCGCTATACTGGATCGAATATCTGCCGATCTACCACTACGCCCAGTGAACATCGACGATTGGCCAATTCCGGATTCCGTTTATTTGGCTGACCCGCAGTTTCATAATCCCGGAAGAGTTAGCATGCTTTTGGGCCTTCAACCATTCCTTGAGCTACTGGAACCTGGGCGAATTAACCTTGATTCAACCGGTCGGCTACCTATTCTTCAGAATACGAAACTAGGATGGGTAGTTTCAGGTCGTTACGAGGAACCTTTACATTCGTCTCCGGTTACCTCCACCTGTCTAATAACCTCTGTAGATGACCACCTTTCTCGGCAGTTGCAGAAGTTTTTTGAAATGGAAGAGTACGTGCACCAAGGAGCTCACTTCAGTGAGGAGGAGAAGGCCTGTGAGGCACATTTCGAGCTGCATACCATTCGCGATAACGCTGGTCGATTTCAAGTTCGTCTTCCTTTTCGCGAAGACCCTACATTGCTCGGGGAATCTCGCAACATCGCTATTAGGCGCCTAGAGCAAATTGAACGCAAGCTAGTCAGAATTCCTCTGCTTATGAGCCAGTATCACTGCTTTCTACGTGAATATCTCGATGCTGGCCATATGTCTCTCGCCAAAACACCAGCACCGATTGGCACGGTATACCTTCCGCATCATTGTGTCCTGAAAGAATCTAGCTCCACTACAAAATGTCGCGTCGTGTTTGATGCATCGGCGAAAACAACGAGTGGAAAATCACTAAACGACGTGTTAATGACTGGTCCTGTTCTCCAAGATTCGCTTATCGATATTCTGCTGCGATTTCGATTCCCAGTAGTAGCGTTAACCGGTGATATACAGCAGATGTACCGTATGGTACAGGTGGCGATGGAAGATCGCGATTACCAGCGAATATTATGGCGATGGAAGGCAGAAGACACCATCGATGAGTACACACTGAACACCGTCACCTACGGTACGAAAACGGCGTCATACCTTGCAACGAAATGCGTGCAACAGCTGCTTAACCAGTATGCAATGAGTGCCCCCACCGTGGTTCAGAAGGCACTGAAGGGGACCTATGTTGATGACGTTTTAACTGGTGCAGACTCTCCGGAAGAAGCTCAGCAGTTGCGGCGACAGCTTTCAGAAATATTTGCGTCCGGTGGATTCCATCTACGGAAGTGGGCGTCCAATTGCACAGCAGCCCTAGAAGGAGTACCTGAAGCGGATTTGGAAATAAGGATTCCGGTCGAACTAAATGGAAACGAAACCATCAAAACCCTCGGAATCCACTGGCAGCCGTGCAGCGACGAGTTCCTGTTCTCATATCAACCACATAAGATCCTTCAGCCCACAAAGCGCATCATCTTGTCACAAATCGCCAGCCTGTTCGACCCCCTGGGCTTGCTGGCCCCAATCATCATCAAGGCAAAATTAGTGATGCAACGATTGTGGGAGCTGAAGGTGGACTGGGATGAAACTCCCCCTGGTGAGTTGATCAATGACTGGTTAGTTTTAGCACAGAATCTGTCGGTTCTCAATTCATTTCAGATACCTCGACGAGTCATCAACACGCAAAGGCCATTGCGAGTCTACCTGCACGGCTACAGTGATGCTTCCGAGAGGGCAATGGGCGCTTGCATCTATATTCGCTCAGTCGATGAAACAGGAAACTATTCATCTCATCTTCTTTGCGCTAAATCAAAAACCGCACCAATCGGAAACGGAAGGTCTACGATACCTCGCTTGGAATTGTGTGCTGCGGTAATATTAGCTCGTCTCATCAACAACGTCACTGCAGTGCTGTCGATACAATTCCACGAGATTCGTGCCTATAGTGATTCACAAGTAGCTTTGGCATGGATAGCTGGGGGTGCCTCAAGATGGAAGACATACGTCGGAAACCGCGTGGCGGAGATCGTAACCCACTTGCCATCTGTAAATTGGTATCACATCGGCACTCACAGCAATCCTGCTGACATAATATCTCGTGGTGCTCTCCCCGTTGGTTTACAAGGAAACATCCTCTGGTGGCACGGCCCAGACTGGCAACACTCGTTACCGCTTCCAGAACTCAACGTCGCACAAAGGCAGCAAGTCGATCGCGAACGAAAGTCGGTGACAGTAAGTCTTATGATAGTATACGAGAATTGCTTTTTGGATGAGATGTTAGCTCGATACTATCCGAACAAACAAATGCTTCTGCGAGTCACCGCTCGTCTTTTAAGATTTGGTTCCGGCCGTCCTGGACGTTTGACAGCTGGGGAGCTGGACCATGCCCTTATGATTTATGTACGACACACGCAGCAGAAGCACTTTTTGAACGACATTAACCGCTTGAAGGAAGGCAAGAGCGTACACCGCGGAAGTTTTGTCTATTTGTTGGATCCTTGTTTGGATGATAATGGTCTCCTCAGGGTGGGCGGCAGGCTTCGGCAATCTAAACTAAGCTACGACACGAAACATCAGTTGCTATTGCCACGCCACTCCATTCTGACATCTCTAATATTGCACGACGAACATGTCCACAATCTGCACTGTGGACCACAAACCCTGCTGGCTGTTTCTCGACGGCGATTCTGGATACCCTATGGAATTAGCGCAGCTCGTAAAGTTTTTCGACAGTGTATAACTTGTGCTCGGTTACGACCACTACCCTTACGACAGCAAATGGGGCAATTACCATCCGCTCGTTTAGAGCCACAGCCACCGTTCTCAATAGTCGGAATAGATTATGCTGGTCCGGTGAATATAATAAGTCGCAGAATGCGCGGTGTTGCAGCAAAAGCAGTTTCGGACCTCAGTACATCATCGTTCCTGGCGGCGTTTTCGAGATTCACCAGCCGTTACGGTTTACCAGCCAAGGTGTACAGCGATAATGCAACAAATTTTCGAGCCGCAGCAAAACAGCTGAAAGATATCGCTAACCTTGTCAACTCTATTGAACACCAGTCAATTGTGGCAGATTTTCTCGCCGACAAGGGGGTGGAATGGAATTTCATTCCGCCACGTTCACCGCACCACGGCGGACTCTGGGAAGCTGGTATTAAAGTCGCGAAGCAGCTGCTATCAAAAATATCAGGTAATTTTACGTACACGTTTGAAGAATTATCGACTCTTCTAGCACAAGTTGCGGCATGTATGAACTCGCGACCCATAACACCCATCTCCAATGACCCAAGTGATCCGGAACCCCTGACACCTGCTCATTTCCTGATCGGGCGACCCTTGACAACAGCACCTGAGATCAACCAACTCGAACGCCGTATCAGCTCTATGGCACGATGGCAATTCGTCCAGCGAGCATCGCAGGAATTCCGTGCGCGATGGCAAAGGGAATACGTACGATCACTTCAAGCGTTTACGAAGTGGCAGAGATCATCAGCCAACGTCAATGTCGGAGACTTCGTACTTCTTGTAGGTGAGAACGACAAACCGAAGCAGTGGCCACTCGCACGGGTCGTGGCTGTTCATCCAGGACCTGATGGGTTGGTCAGAGTGGTATCACTGAAAACCCGTAATGGAATTGCACAGCGAGATATTCGGAGAATTCGTTCAGTTCCAATGGACAGCGATGAATACGTTCCAGGGAGATTGCTCGAGGAAATTCCGGACCGGAATTTGGTGGGCGGCTTATGTACGGACGTAAACGACGAACAACCCTCTACACAACCAATCGTCTAAACTCACGCCGGGCGACGAGCGTGTTAGCCCTGATTTCGCCTAGCCACCTCTAACAATCAGCACTGTGATTTGGACTAGTGTGAGTGATTGAATTATATGAGTAATAAATCAGTTGAATTAATCTATCCACGAGGTTGCACGTTTTTTTTACGCCGCTCCGTCCGTGCAAGATTTTATCTCGTTCCGCGAATTTCGGTCTTCGTTCGTCCAGGTATTACACTTTTCGTAACAAGTTCTAGAGCTGGGTTAATTTTAAACATCAACTTCGTCTTCGGTTCGAGCAACCAAATATAGATACAGTCAACGAGCGTCAAATGCTGGACAGAACACAACTGCCAAACGAAACGTTCAACGCGTTCGTATCTGCAATCGAGAAGCAAGCACAGTAACTGACGAAACCAATGCCAGAGAATACAAAACTTGATATCGTAATGGAGAACATGAGACTGTTACAAGCCATTTATGACAATGTATCGTATAGTAGAGATGGACGACTTAATCACAATCTGTCATGGCCTGGATAAGTCCATGTACCGTAGCTATCCCGGTTACGCGCGAAATAGACACCCGCAGGTAAACAATTTGGAGCACGTTGCACCCGAGTGGGAAACCACTGAAGACAGAGAGGACGTCGTAGAAGAGTTGAATGCGATCGGGAGATCCATAAGAACCGATTACGAACCCCATCGGAACAATACCCAAAACCCAAACTGAAAACCAAGACAACATATTTTGCTGGAATTGCCGGCAGTTCGGACACTTTTGGAGAAACTGACGTAGAGACAAAAGAATATTTTGTCACCTTTGCGGTTAAATGAATTTTATAACAGCAAACTGTCCCGGTAATCACCATTTTGCTCAGACCAGGCAGGAAAACCAGCCCCCAGAAAGATCGTAGGAGGGAATCTTTCTGGCAGAGCAGAAAATCCTCCGGAAGCCAAAAAGGCCAAAGCTCAATTCGATGGGCCAGCTATATCAAAATTTGCAGCCACGTTTCAAATTAACATACTACCACAAAAATGCCCACATGTTACTGTCAGTATTTTATGCACTGCAGTCGAAGCGTTATTAGACTCAGGGGCTAGTGCGAGCATTATAAATTCCTTAGAATTGATCAAAAACATCAATTCCGTGTTCATCCGATAAATTTAAAAATTAAAACTGCTGATGAAACAGCATACAAATGTGAGGGAATTGTTTACATTCCGTATACATTTAGGGACAAGACAATGGTAGTGCCTACCTTACTGGTCCCACAAATTTCCAGAAGCTTGATTCTAGGAATCGACTTCTGGAGATCATTCAAAATAGCGCCAGCGATTATGAACGGGGATACTGTGGAATATTTGATATGGAATGAGGATGTAATAGAATCGAACTATATTGAAAATCACGTTGCAGAACAGGAAGAGGCCATCGGTCTGGTCATCGAACCAACAGAAGGGTCCATAGTATAAAAAATAGAAGAAATAGAGGATGCGAATCTGGAATTACCGTTTGCCGAAGAACCTAGTAATGAACCAAGTGAACCTATTAGAACCGAACATGAGCTGTCGCTAGAATTTCGAGAACTAGGGGAAATAATCCGTTTATTTAAAAATATAAACGAGGGAAAGTTAAGCCGTACACGCCTTAGTAAACATACAATCAACCTGGTAGAGGGAGCAAAACCTAAGAAACCTCCTCAATACCGATGCTCCCCACACATTCAAAGGGAAGTGGACAAAGAGGTTCAAAGAATGATTGAGATGGATATTATAGAGGCATCAACATCGGGCTAGTGCAACCCGCTGCTGTCAGTTAAAAAATCCTCTAGGGATCGGCGAATCTGTCTAGATTGCAGGCGTATAAACGAAGTTACGAAAAACGAGGCATACCCGTTTCCCGATATGCTCGGTATTCTTGGGCGAATAGAAAAGTCGAAATAATTTACAGTAATAGACCTATCAAAAGCTTATTGGCAGATCCCGTTAGATGAATCGTCTCGCGATTATACATCGTTCAGAGCAGGGAAGCATTGTTAAGGATTATCGCAGATAGGCTCAAAAAGACTAATCTTACGATAAGTTTGGATAAATCCAAGTTCTGTACAACCGAATAAGTTACCTTGGTTACTCTTTATCCGAGCAAGGTCTAGCGATAGACAGCGCGAAAATACAGCCGATATTAGATTATCCCACACCGAAAACTCTTAAGGCGATAAGTCGACTGTTAGGGATGGTTAGCTTTTACAAGCAGTTCATAGAATATTTTAGCGATTTAACAGCTCCGATAACGGACTTGTTAAAGAAAACCCAAGGTACTGGCAAACCCTGATTTCTCCATGCCGTTTGTTATTGAGTCGGATGCATCTGATGTGGCAGTAGGGGCTGTCCTAGTCCAAACCCAAAGGGGAATCAAACGCCCAATATCGTTCTTTTCGAAGAAATTGTCGTCCTCCCAGAAGAAGTATGCTCCTACGGAAAAAGAATGTCTCGAAGTCATTTTGGCCATTCAAAAATTTCGCCATTGTGTCGAAGGGTCACGATTTGCCGTAGTCGCGGACGCTCAGAGTTTGATATGGTTACGCAAAATAAGCGCCGAAAAGGGGTCGGTCAAACTCATAAGGTGGGCTCTTAAACTCCAACAGTACGACTTCGAGCTAGTATATCGGAAAGGTGCGTTGAATATCATGGCCGATGGATTGTCTCGAGCAGTAGATACACAGGTAGAGGCCATCAACATCTTAGATCCCGATTATGAAAACCTAAAAAAGAAAATTTTGATGAAATATAAGAACTTCAAAGTAACACGTGATCGGATTTAAAAATTTGTGTTCTCAAAAATTGCTGACGCAACATTACAGTGGAAATATTTACCACCGAAACAAGAAAGATTGCAAATATTGCAGAATGCACACGACACTGTTCACTTCGGTAGATTTAAAACGCTAAAAAGAATTCAGGAACGCTATTATTGGCCGGCAGTGGATAACGATGTTCAGAATTATTGCCAGAACTGTCTAACATGCAAACGAGTAAAATATCCAAACGCCAATCGGACTTCGGTTATGGGTAAATAAAAATTAGCTTCGCTTCCTTGGCAAACCATTTCGGTTGACTTTGTTGGTCCCTTTCCAAGATCTCGAAATGGGAACTAGTAATAGTGACCGATATATTTTCAAAATTCGTGGTTATTCAACACCTACGGGAGGCAAAAACGGCCGCGTTGATAACTTTTTAAAAAATATGGTGTTTCTCTTGTTTGGGGTACCAGAAATTCTGATTTCCGACAATACAGTTTAAATGGAAAGAATTCGAGAAGTTCCTGGGTCGTTACCATGTCACACATTGGCGGAATGCGAATTATCATCCAGCCAACAATCCGACTGAAAGGGTTAATATGGTGATCGAGGCGGCGATTCGCACATATATAAAAGGAGACCACAAGGATTGGGACAATGATTTGCAAAAGGTTGCAATGGCCATACGCACTTCAGTCCATGAATCGACTTGCTTCACGCCATATTTTGTGAATTATGGGCGAAATTTTATTAGCTCTGGAGTTGAATACAAACATATAAGGGAATCAGGAGATGCAGTGAACCAGGCGAAATGAATGTAAACTTACAAATAATTTTTGACACGGTCAAAGAAAACTTGAAAAAGGCATATGACAGGTACGCAAAACAGTATAACCTGCGGTCTAATCAAAAGTCCCCATCTTATGTACTAGGAGAAATAGTGATGAAGGAAATTTTTAACAATCAAGTACAGCAAAACAGTTTTCAGCTAAGTTAGCAGATCCGTTTTCACAAGCAAAGATTGTAGGAATAGTTTGATCTGCATGCTATGACCTAGAATATATGAAGGGAAACCATCTTGGCATTTATCATGCGTCACATCTGCAAATGAAATAAATGCAACCTAATAGTCGAGCTATGTCTGTTGCAGGTAGGAGAGCACAGTTACTATGGATAGAATCCCCAAAAACACAAACATTCGTTTGGTACTAAGGCAGGAAGATTGTCTCCAACAACTATTTTTACAAGCAATCTGTCCGAGCATCACTGAAACTCTTTCATTCCTAAAATACGACAAAAAAGAGTTATGTAGTAGGATGTGTTTGAATCGCAGTGTAAGAGAATACGCTCGAGTTGACGACACATACAGAATGGAAAGTTAAATAATCAGGCCGAATAACACTAGATTACAATTCACAGTTAAGGCCTAAACGCAATGGCGACGGAAGCGGAACGGCAACGGAAGGCGGCTGTCAATTACAATGTTGAATACATGCAAGGCAATGCGGTTGTCCGCAATGATGGCGGAAAGGTAAACGCGGCGTTGTACTAAAAGAACAAAACCGCGTTTTTTTTAAATTCAAAAAGAGCGGCAGTCGCAAACGCGGTAAACAGACTGTTTTAATTCAAATTAACCAGATTCCATATTCAGTGGAATCTAACGTATTGTATTGGGGATATTTAGGTTGGGCAGATAGTGAACTTAATAGCAGCTTTTTTGTATCGTTCGATTTTAGAGGTTTTAACCTTAGGGTTATTCGTCTTTTTGGAGTAGAAAAAGCTTTTTTCCAAAAATCTCAAATCATATGTGCGGGTTTGGGAATCGAACCGAAGTAAGCAATTTTCGTGTGCCGTGCTAATGGACCAGATGAAATTCAAAGATGGCTGCATGAAAAACATGAACGAAATTCACTGTTAAAACTGTAAGGCTAGGGTTACCAAATGGACTGAGAGCAAATTAAGGACATCCCTACCAAATCTATTCGGAATTGGAGCCTGAATCAGTTGTCACTTGAGCCAGAATTCTGAAAAAGTCGGGATTCTGGCTTTTTTTTCCAGCAGTTGAACTGGGACGTTGAATCTTGATCGAGACAAATTGGAATGGTGTAGTGCCAATATTGAACGAAGATAACCACTTTGGCCAAACCTCATATCGAATTATCCAACAAATTTTGGTTACTTCTGAGTAAAAGAACTTTTGGTTGGAATGAGTCGCAGAGAGTATGCATTAACAAAAACAATCGCTGGAAGTATTTGAAATTGATAATTGAAATTGATTCTCTTGGAATTGATCTGATAAATTTAATACAGGGTGAGTCATCATGACGTTTTTCTGAGCTCGCAAAAAATTGAAAAATGGAGTAATTCGCGAAATGTTTATTTGACAATCGAAAGAATATTTTTTGCCATTTATTGTTTGAAAACAATTTCTTTTAAATGTTAACCATGTTGGCGCTTGATTACCCATTCGGCTGGTCCAATTTTTGATGACTGATTCGAGTATTTCAAGTGGTAGGGTTACTGTGCCCTAATTCATCTTAGCACCTCTATTCATCCTACTCATTTGAATACATTAGTTAGAGCAGTATCTGCTCTCTCTATTCAACGCATTGGCTCAAATGGTAGGACGAATAAGGGTGCGTTGTACTCGACTTTTCGCTTCGCTCAAACGGGAGTATTTTACATTTTCCATGCGAGATTTTTTTTTGTACTGCTTCTTAGGAACGAAGCAAAGATGTTGATACCGATTTAAGAGCATTCCAATCACTAAAAGCCGAGTTATCCGCGAAAGAGTGTGATATCCCTACTAATGAGATGAATAAGGGCTCGTCTACCCTATCTGCCTAATTAGTCGAGTAATGTTGGTTTCCAATGCTTGGAAATGTCATCGCCGCTATGTTTTCTCCAATGCGTGCTGGACGTGGTCGCTAATCATCCAATAACGAGAACTGCAACTTTTACTCTTTGATTGTTTGGCGAATAGTGTAGTCAGTTGGCCGATTATGTCGACCATATCATGGTCGGAGAACACGAACACATTTCTCACAGATCGCTGATTTTCGATAGTTGAATAATTTGAAAATGATGAGCGTACTGTGGTGGCAAACAATACTAAACTCAAGCTTGTTGATTGCTGAGTGAACGTCGATTTTTTCCCGTTTCGCTTTGTGCTGTGAACTGTGATGATGCACACGTCGATTCTTATAATGGTTTGTTCATCCCCAGCTATCTGTTCATGCGATGAATACAATGTCTGATGAGTGGCGTTGTTGAGTAAAGGCTGGCACAATCTAGCTTAGAATTGCTCACACAGCATTTCGTTCGATGGATGAAGTAAATTCTCCCGAATGCCACGCTCACTGAATCTGGAGGCAGCATTTTCATGCGAATGCGATTTTCGCCACTCGTGAGATTTTTTTTTGAAAGAATGTATATTACGTTTGGCTGCAGGATGAAGAGTCAGTGGATAAAAGGCTACCAGATGCATACCCGAGCAAATACTCATGGGTTCAAACACCACATAGCCCCTTGAAAAGACCTTAAACATGGTCCATGCCAAAATTCACAACCATCAAAACACCATAAAATGGTCTTAGTAACCCATAAATACACCAACATATGGTGTTTTATATGGGATCTACCGGACCATGGTGATGGTGTTTTCATGGGTTGAACCCATTTCAAACACCCATGACAAACCCCATGAGCATGGGGGTATTATGGGCTTTTCGTTTGCTCGGGTAGCGTGTGCAGATGCACAGTGATTTGGATTGAAATTATCGCGCATCCAATGATGTGTATGTATTGCTACCACCCATTGTAGCAGGTCTACCGCCTATAGCACTGGCCATAGCGGATTGCATTTATCCCCTCATTAAAATTTGATCAAGCATTATCCACTAACCATAATCACGAGCCATTGCTTGAAGAGTCAAAAAGGGATATGGGTGACAGAAATGAAATTATCGTAATCTTTCACTCTATAACAATATGGTAAGGAAATATATTTTGTTCTCTGTACACTTATGACTACACGATGCTATAGTGATTTTAAACTGCTAATGTTCATCAAAACTTTTCTCTTTATCAAATATTTGGCACAGCATAAGATAGGGTTATTCGGAAATCGAATCTACAGGTTTAATGCAAACTATCCTTGCAAGTGAAGAGTCGGAAACAGAAATTGATTGTGTTAATATATAATATACTATATAGTTACATAACGCATTAATCTGTTTGAAATGAGTGGTTAGTACAAATTCTACGTTGCAATACGGGTTCTACAGTGTAGAAGAACCATATTTTAGAATGTGTTGACTTTCATGAACCGGATAATTTGAAATATTGTAAATTGTATTTAAACTGGCATTTTATCTGATCAAATAGGTCATATGTATATAATCACAGTTCGTATTACATAAGTTTAACATTTACAAGTTTTCATACCCATATCCGATCAAAATGAATTAACAGAATTTTATTACTATGCTGTTTTCGTAACAAGTTGGGCAATACATCTAGCAAACTTATTCAAAAGATCGATGTGCACATGAGAACGATATAATATCCAGTCGGCTTAGGGGGACCTGGGTTAATTCGGACCTAGTAAGAGTTTATAAGCCATTTGATCTGAAATGTGTTCACCAACTAGCTGCACTTATTTTTTCTAGGAAGGCTGATCAATTGCGCACATTTTTGCCAATATGGCTTTTTCGATCTCTTACTTTTATTGTGTATAAACGCTTAAGCGCAAAAGTACATCAGAAGTTCGAATGACTCTAACCCTAGACCGCCTATGCAAAATCATCATATCATTTGGTCGGTGTTAAGTCAGACCGGACTAAGTGACATTGCATTGAATTCATAAAAAACGAGTTCAAAGTTTGGATGTGTATTCAATCCATCCCCCACTGACCGGCAGTGTTTTATGTTCATCCCCAGCTATCTGTTCATGCGATGAATACAATGTCTAATGAGTGGCGTTGTTGAGTAAAGGCTGGCACAATCTAGCTTAGAATTGCTCACACAGCATTTCGTTCGATGGATGAAGTAAATTCTCCCGAATGCCACGCTCACTGAATCTGGAGGCAGCATTTTCATGCGAATGCGATTTTCGCCACTCGTGAGATTTTTTTTTTTGAAAGAATGTATATTACGTTTGGCTGCAGGATGAAGAGTCAGTGGATAAAAGGCTACCAGATGCATACCCGAGCAAATACTCATGGGTTCAAACACCACATAGCCCCTTGAAAAGACCTTAAACATGGTCCATGCCAAAATTCACAACCATCAAAACACCATAAAATGGTCTTAGTAACCCATAAATACACCAACATATGGTGTTTTATATGGGATCTACCGGACCATGGTGATGGTGTTTTCATGGGTTGAACCCATTTCAAACACCCATGACAAACCCCATGAGCATGGGGGTATTATGGGCTTTTCGTTTGCTCGGGTAGCGTGTGCAGATGCACAGTGATTTGGATTGAAATTATCGCGCATCCAATGATGTGTATGTATTGCTACCACCCATTGTAGCAGGTCTACCGCCTATAGCACTGGCCATAGTGGATTGCATTTATCCCCTCATTAAAATTTGATCAAGCATTATCCACTAACCATAATCACGAGCCATTGCTTGAAGAGTCAAAAAGGGATATGGGTGACAGAAATGAAATTATCGTAATCTTTCACTCTATAACAATATGGTAAGGAAATATATTTTGTTCTCTGCACACTTATGACTACACGATGCTATAGTGATTTTAAACTGCTAATGTTCATCAAAACTTTTCTCTTTATCAAATATTTGGCACAGCATAAGATAGGGTTATTCGGAAATCGAATCTACAGGTTTAATGCAAACTATCCTTGCAAGTGAAGAGTCGGAAACAGAAATTGATTGTGTTAATATATAATATATAGTTACATAACGCATTAATCTGTTTGAAATGAGTGGTTAGTACAAATTCTACGTTGCAATACGGGTTCTACAGTGTAGAAGAACCATATTTTAGAATGTGTTGACTTTCATGAACCGGATAATTTGAAATATTGTAAATTGTATTTAAACTGGCATTTTATCTGATCAAATAGGTCATATGTATATAATCACAGTTCGTATTACATAAGTTTAACATTTACAAGTTTTCATACCCATATCCGACCAAATTAATTAACAGAATTTTATTACTATGCTGTTTTCGTAACAAGTTGGGTTTTACATCTAGCAAACTTATTCAAAAGATCGATGTGCACATGAGAACGATATAATATCCAGTCGGCTTAGGGGGACCTGGGTTAATTCGGACCTAGTAAGAGTTTATGAGCCATTTGATCTGAAATGTGTTCACCAACTAGCTGCACTTATTTTTTCTAGGAAGGCTGATCAACTGCGCACATTTTTGCCAATATGGCTTTTTCGATCTCTTACTTTTATTGTGTATAAACGCTTAAGCGCAAAAGTACATCAGAAGTTCGAATGACTCTAACCCTAGACCGCCTATGCAAAATCATCATATCATTTGGTCGGTGTTAAGTCAGACCGGACTAAGTGACATTGCATTGAATTCATAAAAAACGAGTTCAAAGTTTGGATGCACCTATTTACTAATACTTTGTTTTAGTTTATTGATGCAAACATGTTTAGCCCTGGTTAGTCTCTTATGTACACTTCTAGTGTACTGAAAACTTGTGATGAAATAAATCGAATTTTTTTTTGTTATTGTTATTATACTTATGACATAAATCCCATTTAATAAGATCTCAATTCATCTCTTTATTGCACCACGAAAAATTCCCGAAATATGCCTCTTTTTTTCGCGCTCCACAGTGGTGTAACTCCTTAATGTACAAGCCATTGATCTCCATGCGATGTTTTTTTTTCACCAAATTAATTTAAGATTTATGTTATTGGTATGCCTTGAACACTGCGCTCCATTTCACGACAGAAGTGCGCGCTTTCATTTAGTATATCGGGTAACTTTGCACGCAGTATTTCAATTCCCGGAGACAGTAGCCGCCCACCAAAATCAGTTCCTTCCTACTCAGAGAACGGAGGCAGAACACATTATAGGCACCAGCCACTAGCAGTATTCCGAATCAAGTAGGATCTACAACCAACGCGCACAAGAATAGCAGCAGCACCGGCATTGAAATGGCGCTCAAGAACGGCATTCATGCGAATGCGATTCACTCAATTATTGCGAATTTCATTCTCATGATTCTAGACTCCGGAAATTCGTGCAAGTGTGGACTTACAGCCTAAACGAACATGTATTGAGGAGAATGGTATATGAATGAACCAATGCTGTGAGTTTGTTTATACTCTCTCTCCCAAAGCTCTCACTCTCTCGAGCTTGATTTCGGCTCTCGTTTTCAATCTGTGCTATGGTTCTTTCAAGTATTGCCTTCCGATAAATCTTGCACCTGAAGCCATTCGGCAGATGAGTTCATTTCGCATTCAGGCGAATGAAAATTATACAACCTTGAGTAAACTACAATAGCATGACATGCCCTGTTAAAAAACATCATGTTGAACCACCCTGTATATACCAAGGTTTGAGACCGAAAATAAGGACATTTGAAGTAAAATAAGGACGCTTTCCAAAAACCTCGAAAATAAGGACATGTCCTTTAAAATAAGGACGGTTGGTAACCCTAATTACAGTAAGCATTAGAAAAGAACTGTGTTACTTTTTGTTCTTTTAACGAACAGTTTTGTGAATTAGTGCATACAAAAGATAATAAAAAGCTGGGAAAGATAAGAAACGATTGTTTAACAAGAATAAAAGATTGTTTGTTCGTTCTAGCATATCTGGTACAACGTCAATACACTTTGGATTGTGCGTACTGTTGATTTATGGACGTCTACCACACGAACCATTATACAGATGCCACTAGTGTAACAACGTATTTTAATTTAAACAATTAGGACAACTGGCGCATTATTTGTTTTCTTTGGCACGTCGGTTCGTCGGTGGGCATACTACGGACCCGTGGTTATTTTATCTACTAGACAGCTACGTTTCTTGTTGTTCTAGTTTTGTTCACAGTTTACGTTCTGACGAACGCGAAAAATCATTTAGATGCACAGACCAACTTCGTAAGCCACTTTGCAAGCAAGTGTACAAAGCAAGCGTTAACCAGGATAAACCAATTGTCTTTGATTGAAAAGGAGAAACCCGCTACCGGATACGATACGTAAACCATTTATCTGCAGTATATCAAAGATACCGGTTCATAGTTGGGTCTTTGGTAGAAAGTTTTGAATATAATCAAACCTGCGATTCTAATGTTCTCAAGATTCGATTACAGGTTTGGTCAAAAGATCTGAAGTCGGTGTGTTGGATGCTTTCGAATCGATGGCGTTCTTCATTGTTCGTTTGTTTATTGGCGTTCTTCATTATTTTAATCAGTTTAGGTTCGGATTCCCTAAACGCAGCAAAGTAGTTGTATGACCAGCTACTTTGAAAAATGCGATGTGAATGTCTATGTCCTTCGATAACACCCACTTGGTAGAATTGACAACAGTTTTTCTTTAAAAATCATAGATGTCATGCAAATTGTTCTACCGAATTCCGACATGGCTATACTAATTTCTTGCCATGACCTGAATATTTGGCGTTATGCTGTCCATAATTTATATTTTTATCCAAATCTACATTGCGACCTCGCAGCAGATGTAGCGATTGCAATCAATCACCAGATATCTAATCCATTCCCCCTTCAGTGAAAGCGTCAAGGACAGTCTAATAAAAATATTTCACCTGATTAAACCAGGTTTATATTATTCGAGCATGCAATGATTAAACCAATTTATGTATTAGAATCCGTGAACAAGGTTGTCGCATTGTAGTTCGGCTGGATAATATAGGTAGTCCTGTGCCATTATTTACTACATCTTTGCTGTATTAATCAAGGAATCGAGTGAACCGGCCACGAGTGGTAAAGCAGACATTCACTGCGATGAGCTTTGTTTGGTCCAAATTTGTCAACAAATAAATGTCAAGCGCTAACCGCGCTCTAACCGCTGATTTGTATTTGTATTTGTATTTAAAATTTGTGTTCGTCTGACACTAAGTCTTAATGAAAAAAAACTAAAAATAATTAACCTAATGTAACAGCAAACGGTGACGAAATTGTGATGAATTATAATTGAGGTCAAAGTGCTCGGCAAGCTCGTTGAAGCGACGAACCATCGCCAAAATCGGACTATTAGCAGCGTATTTGGTGTTTCGCATTTCGATGTGTAGTAATGTCCGAGGGCGAAGAACGCGGGTTGGGGCGTAGAGGTTGATTTGTCTAAGGAGATCGGGAACATCATACTCAGCCAACAGAAGCTTTGATATGAAAATGGCCTGCGAAGTATATCTATGTTCTTGCAAAGTATGTAGTCCTAATAGTCTGCAACGGTTCTCATATGGTGGCATGTTCAACGGATCATTCCAAGGCAATAGACGTAAAGCATATCGTATAAATTTGCGCTTCAATCCTTTCACTCCACGTTGCATGATAAGGGCACCAGCCGATGTTTGCAAATTCCAACAGCGAGCGCACCAGTGAGCAATATAAAGCCTTGAAACACAGAGGATCCCGGAATTCGCTAGAAATTTTGAACATAAAACCTAGAAGTCGATTTGCTTTCTCGATGGTCGCTGACAGGTGATTGGTATAAGTTAGCCTTTCATCGAGAATAACACCTAGATCTTTTACGTGGTCAACGCGTTGCAGCTGAGTTCCGGCAATGTTGTAGTTAAAATTAAGCATGTCTCTTGTACGATGAAAACTGATGACAAAACATTTCGTAACACAAAGGATCAACATGTTTCTTTGACACCAATTGTAAAATGTATCAATGAGACACTCTAACTCACGGCAATCGGCTACATTCCTTATCACAAGAAATATCTTCAAGTCATCGGCGAAAAACAGTTGCCCTCCACGCATTAGTACAAAGACCGCATCATTCACGAATAATGAAAATAGTAATGGACCTAGTGTACTACATTGGGGAACTCCGGAATTATTGCAAAAAGGTTCAGACACGTTGTCGCCAATTTGCACGACGCACTCGCGGTGAACAAGGTAGGATCGAAGCCAGTGGCAGAAACTCGAGGTACATCCTAGTTTATCAAGCTTTGCAAGCAGTATCTCATGGTTAACTGTGTCGAAAGCGGCCTTAAGATCTGTGTAGACCGTGTCTACCTGGAGTTTCCTTGATATGTTTTCAATGCAAAACGATGTGAAGCTAACTAAATTCGTCTCAACCGATCGACCAAGGAAGAATCCGTGCTGACAAGGGTTTATGTAATGTTTACTAGCAAAAAACAGCACTTCGTTGATAAGCGCTTCGAAGATTTTCGACTCAACTCTCAGCGAAGTGATTCCCCGGTAGTTCACGATGTTGCTTTTGTCATTTTTCTTGTGAACCGGAAACATAACTGAAAACTTCCAATCATCGGGAAATTTTTGCTGCTGAAGCGACATATTGAAAAGGTGCGTCAGTGGGATCGCTAAGATATCGGAACATTTTTTCAGAACAGCAGACGGCATAGCACTTTGTCCTGGAGCATAAGACGATTTTGTTTTCCGTATTGCAGAGAGAACCGATTGTACTGAAATAGTGAATACATCCATATCCACTGCCCCAATGGGAACATCACGGGTCGCGTTTTCGAGCTCGATGGCAGATGGTACAACAGCCGTGAAGACGCTTGAAAAGTAGCTGGCAAATAGGGAGCATTTTTCCGCCGTTGTAGTCGCTACTTCGCCATTGTAGACCATCCTAGACGGAAGACCCGTTTCCTTTCTCTTCGTTTTAACAAAAGCCCAGAATCCCTTCGGATTTCGTCGTAAGTTTTGTTGGATGCGGTTCACATATCCTTTGTACAGAAATTTATTGTAACAGCGGTACTCATTACTGGCGAGTGCGAAAAAGCGCTTGAGAATAGGGCATCGACGATTTGTGTACGCACGTAGGGCTTTGGCGCGGGTGCGTTTCAGATTCCGAAGCATGGCGTTAGACCATGGAGGCTTCTTGGGAGGTTGATATTCTGGCACGGATTTTTCAACACAGTCAATGAGTAATCGGTTATAGAGATCGACTGCAGAATTTACATCAACTTGATCAAGTAGTACACTCCAGTCAATCAGCGATAGGGTGCGACCTAGTGCTGCTAAATCAGTTTTGCGAAAATTACGACGATTCACAGCTAAAGCTTCTTCATATTGTGGTGAACTAATGATGGAAATGGATATTTCTAATGCGGGATGATAGTTATCCAAAGGAACGATAACACTGGAAGCTTCACTCACAGAACACTCAGGCAAAGCATTCTCATTGACGAACACAAGGTCAAGAAAACGGGATTGATGGTTGGAAATCGTGCTTAGTTGATTTAGTCCGTGAAAAGCCATCCCGTCCAGAAGTAAACGGCTGGCAGGATTTGTTGTCGAGGATAACGGGTTAGGGTAAGCGTATCCACGTCCAGAAGAAACCCACATCAGTCCTGGTTGGTTGAAATCACCAAGAACTATTATCACATCGTTTGCATCTGCCTGAGAAGAAGCGTGTTCTATAGAGTCGAGATGGAGCTGCGTAATAGTGCAGTCAAGTCGCTTTTCTGGAGGAATGTAAACAGCTCCAATAAAGTAGCTCTTCGTCTGCGTAGTAATCTTCGTCCAAACAACTTCAATGCTTGATGAACTATCCACACAAAATTCACAGGAGGCTAGTGCGGAAGAAACAGCGATCAAAACTCCTCCGCCGCGACCATGAACACTGTTATGTGCGCTTCGATCCGCACGATAAACCGCATAAGAATCCCCGAAGAGCTGCATCGATGTAATACGATCATCAAGCCAAGTTTCCGTCAGAACATAAATACCGTAGTCGCCGTCAAGAGCAGCCAAGTACAAGTCCTCGATTTTCGTCCTTAGCCCTCTGACGTTTTGGTAGTATAGCCGTAAATCGTCAGTGCCACGTGGCAATCGTGCCGACATGCTGAAGGGGCGTGATGTACCCGATGGCATGCTAGAAACCAAAAGGTTTTCAGAGAGCGGATCGTCATTTAAAGCAAAATACTCGCCTGGGAAGGGAGTTCGGAAGACCCCCTCACGACCTCCGAACGCAGGGCCGGGACGACTGAGCTGGTCGCTGGCTGGTAGCACGACTGCGTCGGAGTGCTCGGGCGCTTCCGTAGTACGGTATAACAGGCGTCCCGGTGATGGCAGCGCAGTGTGAATTTGTTTGTGCAGTCTCGGCGATGGCGGCGAAATTATTCTTCGTCCAAACAACAGCAAATCCTCGGAACGAGTTGTACCCGGTGGCATGCTAGAAACCAGAAGGTTTTCAGGAAGCGGATCGTCATTTAAAGCAAAATACTCGCCTGGGAAGGGAGTTCGGGATACCCCCTCACGACCTCCGAACGCAGGGCCGGGACGACTGAGCTGGTCGCTGGCTGGTAGCACGACTGCGTCGAAGCGCTCGGAGGCTTCCGTAGTCGGTATAACAGGCGTCCCGGTGATGGCAGCGCAGCGTGAATTTGTTGTTCATTGCGTTTTGAATACGCGGCAGTCGCAGTACAAACCGCTACAATTTCGCTTACCATTGCCGTTCCGCTTCTGTCGCCATTGCGTTTGGGCCTTTAGATTAGGATAAGCACGCGCGGTAATAAATTGATGTGAATAGCTTAGATCAAATAACGGGTATTGCATAACCACAAAATTTACGTCGAAGCAATCATGAGGCATGATGATGAGATCGCGATTTGTTAATTACTCATGAATTTGGATTAGATAGATGGTATTAACGGAACCATTACGAGAAGAACTCACTTTAGTAAAAAAATAATCTAGAAACTCAAATCGTTTACGCAACATTGCTTTGTGAAAGTGAATATGGTAACTTGTGTGTACATAGTGCAGGAAGCAATCGCTTAAATTTGTGAGAAATACTTTGCTTTTCGTTGAAAACTTTGTGGGCGCTAATCGCTAATCGGAATATCATTCAGATAAGTATAGTGTGTAGTCATACAGACTATTATTGTTCTGTGATTTTCGGATTTCATTTTGCTGCATCGGCTGGCTTTGTAAGTTTCCCAGCAGCGAGGTGACGCAGTGTTATATTTTTTTTGTTTTTGTCCCGCTTCTCCAGCTGTTGTTTAATTTGCCTATAATGAGTGGCCTGTGTGCAAAGTGTACGGGCACGGTGAGTCTCGCCGAAGGTCTTGTACTATGCCTTTTTTGCGGCGATAAATACCATCAAAAATGTTCCGGGTTAACAAAGGCCATGGTAAATTGGGTGGCTGATAATGCAAGTCTTTGCTACAAATGTGCAAAATGTTTATCAACCCAGTCTTCTGGTGTGCAGGATGTCAGTTCGATAATCATTGAGTTGGATAAGAAGATGGAACAATTCGCTTCCATTTCTGAATCTCTCACTGATGCCCGAAAAAATATCGATGCACAGATAAACATCGCAGTAGAAAACGGAATAGAAAAACTGATCAGGTCTTTCAACAACTCTCTCGAGAGTAAATTGGCTGGCTTGGAAAACAGTGTTGCCAAAAAGTTGGAAGATTTGAAAAGTTGTGTTAATGAAAATGTTAAGCGTGAATTAGTTGGAATGAACAGAAAGAGGAATTTTAGTAATAGGAAGGTTCATTCTGAATCTGACGGGAATCCCAGTAGAAAACGAAAAATTTTGACGAATAAAGAAGATGAACCGATGTTAATTGAAATAGACGATGATGGAAATAATGACGAGGTTTTTGATAAAAATAGTAGAATTACTTACGCGAATGTTTTGTCGGGAGCTACAGGGACGAATAAAATTAGAACTAGAAGTCAAACGAAACGTAAAGCTCGCCCGGTCATTGTGATTAAACCAGTCGAGCCGTTGCAATCGAGTTACGACACGAGGAATGAATTAAAAAATAAATTAGATCCAAAGGTGCACAAAATTAGCAACTTTAAAAACGGTAAAGATGTCTCGATTATTGTGGAGTGTGCAACTCGGGATAATATTGAATCGGTGAAAGAAAACATTGTAAGCAATCTGGGTGAAAAGTATAATGCTGTGATACCGATACCCGGTAAACCGAAGATTAAAATAATGGGGATGAGTGATCGATACTCTGAAGAAGTCTTCATTGACTTATTGAAGAGTCAGAATGAGAGTATTCCGTTTGAATATGTTAAAGTTGTTGCCAATTTCCAAAATCCACGCTTCAAATATAGCAAATACAATGTTATAATTGAAGTTGATAAGGACACTTATAGCAGCCTGATGTCAGCCCGTGCGGTAAACATTGGTTGGGATAGGTGTTCTGTTTTTGAGGCCTTTAATGTGCTGCGCTGCTTCAATTGTGGAGAATATGGTCATAAGAGCACGGGATGCGTGAATAAAGAAACATGCTCCAGATGTAATGGAGCACATAGAACATCTGAATGCTCGTCAACGGATTTTAAATGCGTTAATTGTATTAAAAAGAATAATGAACGTAAAATGAATTTGGACGTAAATCATGCGGCATTTAGTAAGCAGTGTTCAGTATATCGGAGACTGCTAGAATTGAAAAAAAGCAACGTTTTGTCAAGTGAATAGCAACTAACAAACTAGAGGTTGTCTGAAACATTGTATTTAAATATAGCTGGGTTATCTACAAACTTTATCGCAATGCGACATCTTGTAGAAAACAAACGTCCATTGTTGGTTTTAATATCAGAAACACATATTGTTGATGCTGATGCATTTGATCAGTATAGCATTCCGGGTTATAAAGTTGCTTTTTGCCTATCACATTCCAGACATACCGGTGGAGTTGCTATTTACGCCAAAGAATCGATTAAGTTCAACGTTCGGTTAAACGAAGCAGTTGATAATAATTGGTTCTTGGGTATATCAGTTGAAAGAGGCATGCAGATGGGAAATTTTGCAGTAGTATACCATTCTCCTAGTTCAAGCGATCGACGGTTTTTAGAAATTTTAGAAAACTGGTGGGAGAATTTCGTTGACTTAAGTAAACTTAATGTAATTTCGGGCGATTTCAATATTGATTGGCTCAATGATCAAAATTCGAATCAGTTGAAGCAGTTGGCAGAGTTTTTCAATTTCAAGCAAACGGTTAGTGAGTTTACAAGAATTTCCAGACACAGTAGAACATTGATAGATCACGTGTATTCCAATTTTGATGGGGTTCATTCGTATGTAGAGGCCGATTGTAAAATTTCAGACCATGAGACAATTTCAATTTTACTGGAGAATGAACCTAACCGTGAAGAGGATAAAGTTAAAATCAAGTGCTGGAAAAGATATTCGAAACAAGCTATGTCTCAACTGGTTTCGAGAAGCATGGATTTTACGGAATTGAATGGAAATTAGGATAACAAGGCAGCTGTTCTAACTAACGTGTTAAAAGAGTGTACAAATAGTTTAGTTTCTCAAAAGTTTGTTAATTCAAATAACTCGAACAGCTGGTACTCTTTAGATCTTTTGCGCCTTAAACGTAAAAGGGATAAAAAGTACAAGAAATTTTGTAGAACTAATAGTGAACATCTTTGGAATGGGTACACACACGCGCGAAATATTTATTCACGGGCCTTGAAGAAGACCAAATGTGAATATATTCAAAGGAAGATCGATCAACATCAAAACAACAGCAAAGAGTTATGCAAAATCCTAAAGAATTTAATTAAACCTAAACGTAGTTCCTCACAGTCCATAACTTTTAACGGGATAGAAGAACAAACTGAACAAATAATAGCTGAAAAATTGAACAGTTATTTCGTTAACAGTGTCCAACTGATCAATCAAAGTATTGAGCTGGTCAGTGAACCTGTGGAAATAACACAGCCGATTAATATTAACTGTAGATTTGATGGATTTCACTCAATCACTTTTGAACAATTGAAAGATATTTGTTTTTCTTTGGGAAAATCGGCTGGTATCGAGAATGTCAATGCAAAAGTGATACAGGATTGCTTTCATGTCATCGGACACGATCTGCTGGACCTTGTAAATGAATCGCTACAAACTGGGCACGTGCCGACAGTTTGGAAGGAATCACTTGTGATTCCTATTCCCAAAGTTACTGGGACGGATAAAGCCGAAGAGTACCGCCCCATTAACATGTTGCACACATTAGAGAAAATTTTAGAACTTGTTGTTAAGGGCCAGCTGATGAGCTATTTGAATAATAATAATTTGCTAATTCCGGAGCAATCGGGATACCGAGAGGGACACTCTTGCGAAACCGCTTTGAATCTAGTGTTAGCAAAATGGAAAGAGAAAATCGAGGTTAAAGAGAATATTTTGGTTGTATTTTTGGATCTGAAACGTGCTTTTGAGACAATTTCGAGACCTTTACTTTTGAAAACTTTAGAGCGATTTGGTATCGGAGGGATAGCACATAAGTGGTTTGAAAACTATTTATGTGATAGAACTCAGAAAACTAGTTTTAACGATTTTGTATCTAGTCCTCTCGACAATCCTCTTGGAGTGCCGCAAGGTGGTGTCTTAGGTCCTATTTTATTTATTATGTATATAAATGACATTAGGCGAGTTTTACGATGTTGTGACTTAAATTTGTTTGCTGACGATACTGTTCTATTCATTGCAGCTAAGGATATAGATGAAGCCGTGGCGCATTTGAACGAAGATTTGCATTCCCTTGCTCGTTGGCTAAAATTTAAACAATTAAAGTTAAATGTTGCTAAAACTAAATATATGATTATCTCTTCGGCTAATACTAGGCCTGACGTCAACGTTGAAATAAATGGTGAGACTATTGATCGCGTTAGTGAATTAAAATATCTTGGAATAATCATTGATGATAAGTTAACCTTTAAGTCTCACATCGACAATGTCATCAAAAAGATTGCTAAAAAGTATGGTATATTGTGTCGTCTGAAAAATGATTTAACAATTAGTAGTAAAATTTTATTATATAAATCTATTATTTCACCACATATTGACTTCTGCCCGTCCATTTTGTTTCTTGCCAATCAAACACAAATATTGAGGTTACAGCGATTGCAAAATAGAATCATGCGATTAATTTTAAAATGTAACAGATACACTTCCTCTAGTTTCATGCTAAGCGCATTACAATGGCTCTCTGTGAAGCAAAGAATTTATTACTTAACAATGGTGTTCATTTTTAAAATTATTAATGGAATGCTGCCTCGATATTTGTGTGATCGAATTGAAAGAGGAAGTGATGTGCATAGGTACAACACTAGAAACGCGTCTGATGCAAGAACACCTAACTTTTTATTTAGCAGATCACAGAACTCCTTGTTGTATAAAGGAATAAGTTTTTTCAATTCGATGCCTAGACATATTAAACGTGCGGCAACATTAGCGGAGTTCAAAACACTATGTATTTCACACGTAAAATCTGCTTTGTAGACAGATTTTTTGTTGTTGTGATCAGGGTCTGATTTGATGATGGAGTTGCTTTGCTGGCTTTGCTCGACAATAGAGTTAATCTCGGTAATTGCTGCCATAGCGGCAATAACGGAGTTGGTTCGTTGAGTGTGGGGCTTGGTGACTTCTTCTGATAAAACAAGATATCGGGTTCAATTCCTGATCAATCCAGGGTATTCCCGGAAAGGAATATCCCTGGATTGCCTTGGGTTAGTGGTACGCAACTTTCAATAAAGGGGCCTGATGTGGATGATATAACTCGATTAAACTCTGCACTGCCACTAGGCTCGTCACTTCTCACCTTAGCAGGTGGTAGTACCGATGTCTTGGTCAGGCGGGAGGAGTCTTACAGAAAATTATCAGAAATGGAAGCTATTGGGTTCAATTCCCGATTCTATCAAGTATCTTCCCGGAATGGAAATTTACTTGATGGACCCTGGTTGTTGATGGAATATTCGAAATATATCTGGTTACGTTCTTTTGAAGGAAAGGCTATGTCTGTAAATTGAACCAGTCCGTTTTTTTGTTAACTGGTCTTGTCATGATTTAAAATATTAATTATCTTCTAGATAAATCGTTCAGCTCACACCTTTGTGGGGGTATGAGGTGGGACCATCATCATCATCATCATCAACAAAACCATGAAATTTTAGGCCGAAAGGAACTAAATTTACCATTCCGACAAATCCACGTTCAATATTTAATACTCACAGAACATTAGCAGAATAACAAACAAAAACATCAAAACTGATCGTTTGCGTCGACAAACAGTAGAGTCCTCAACAAGCGGTCACTATAAAGGTTGATGTCATTTGGAACTGCCCTAGTCGCAGACTATGGTAGTTGCCCGGATAGAATTTTACAATAGCATTTACCCTACAAAAAATCATAAAACAATAAATACTATAGTTATTACTGTTTCAGCATTGTTCGATGCAAAGTTGTCGCAATAGATTTACGATCAAATATCATGTAACAATAAATTTTACTGTTCAGCAAAAAACTGATACAGTAAATTCACATTACATATTACTGTTTTCGAGAAAATAATGCATGGAGAAAAATCAATTTTTTTAATGTTAAGATACATAACCACCCCCCTTTTTACATTTCTTATAAAAGAAATGTATAGAATTCGCTCAAACTTTCAAGATTTTTCCGAGGCCCGGAGGGCCGAGTCTTATATACCAATCGACTCAGCTCGACGATTTGGGACAATGTCTGTGTGTGTGTCTATGTGTGTGTATGTAACGGACAAATTCTCATTCGGCTTTCTCAGCAATGGCTGAACCGATCTTATCCAAACCAATTTTAAATGAAAGAACTAAAAAACAGTAAGAACGCTATTAATTTGTTGTTGATTCTGATGTTTAGTTTCCAAGATATGAATGTTTGAATGTGAAAAAATGGCGTTCTTTGCAGTTTTTTTTTAAAGTATCTGCCGAAATTGACACCGTAAATTAGCACTTTATTTGTTTTTAGACAGCTTTAACGAATACCTTTCGAACAAGCAATAGATTGTTGAAATCGGACTATTATCAAAAGAGATATTTAACATTAAATGCGGACGAAAGATTTTTATCATTTCCCATCTATTATTAACGCCAAAACGGCTTATTTTAGGTCAATAATATCTTCGGTGAATATAATGGAGGTAATACGCCCTTTCTTTTGGTATTGTGCTTTTGCTGATTAATCCCCCTATGAGTGAGATATTTTCACAAATTTTCTTGGAAGTGATTATATCGAAATGATGCCTTCAGCAAATTTGTAGCTCTTACTTTTGCGAATAACTTTACTGAATACTTCAAATATCTATTTTGAATACTTTAAAAGTTATAGCTTGTTGTTTGTGGATTACTCTTTGTCAATATAGTAATAATCCATTGAAATAAGCCAAACATTATTACGATAAAAAGAATTTTGTATTTCATTTTTCTATCTACAACCGCTAGAAATGATCACCGAACACTTCCAAGTTGTCTGGAAGGAACTTGATAACTTATCAGTGCAAAAATGTTCATTTGTACGAACCTTCTGACTGCAATTTTTCTAACTTATAACCAACGGATCGATCGGAAACATATCGGAAAATGAAAGTGAAGTAAATAACTCCAAGCAACGGGCGGCGTAGCCAAGAGAAGGTTTTGCGACTTAACAACTTCCCCCCACCACCACACCCAAAAAAAATATTGGATTGAAATTGAAAATTTATTGATGCTGTCTGATTTAATTCAATATTACAGTAACAATTATCTGATCCGTACATTGATAACCTGTAGTTGTAAACATCATGAGGACTTTTGATAAATTGTCGGAATGGGGTCCTGATATGTAATTGATCTATTGGTCTTGATTTCACAGTTGTCTAATAGCATCAATATCAAATTCCTGCCTGAAAATATTCCAATAGAAAATTCCAGAGTTCTGTAATCAATCATAATCCTCAGATTTCTTTTCAAATTGAGCTCGCTTTTGTAGAGATGTACTGTAATGAGGGTCTTTATTTAATAGAAAGCGAAGTTAAAATTGATTTAATGTCTATGAAACATAGAACTGCTCACCAAAAAATGCATAAATTTCAACATTTGCTAAAAATGTTTTTGCTTTTCTCATTCACTCTAAAATTCGTCAATCTAATCCCGACCGGGAGGGCCGAGTGTCATATGCTAATCGACTCAGTTCGTCGAGATCGGAAAATGTCTGTGTGTGTATGTATGTATGTGTGTGTATGTGGAAAAAATGTGACCTCTGTTAATCAGAGATGGCTGGATCGATTTGCACAAAGTTAGTCTCAAATGAAAGGTACAACCTTCCCATCGGCTGCAATTGAATTTTTTATTGATTGGACTTCCGGTTCCGGAGTTACGAGTTGAAGAGTGCAATCACACAGCAAATTCCCATATAAACTGAAATGAAAAATTTTCAAAATCAAATTTGTATTTTTGATGCCAAATGACTTTATAATGCATGAAACATTGAGATTTGATGTAAACTCGAAAAAAATAATGTTTGACAAAAATTGATTTTTTTGGACTTTGGTACATTTTTGCCTTTCTCATATAGAAAGGTTATGCAATCACTCTAAAAATCGTCAATCATACCGGCCCGGAGGGAGTATGCAGTGAGGGGTTGTGACTTTAAAATTAAAACTAGTTTAAAATTTCTTAACAAGTTGAAACATCGCTTGAAACCAGCGGCGGTCAAGCGATGTTTCAGTATCACATAGTAGCAAGATCGTGGCTGTCGATCCATTGTACGTATGTGCAAATCGTACTGAACATGTAATATTCATTTCCACCATCGTATTGAACATAACCAGCCATGGAATCGTAGTCTGGACAAATGAGAAAAGCACAATTGCACCACTAGGTGGATCAAAACAGGTTTTTATTTTGGGAATGCGAGTTGAGATGAAAACGTAATATGATTAATAACGAGGATAACACTTTCCGAATGTAGAGAGAAATTTATGAAAAATGACGATTTCCATTCGACTCTAGCAGGTCCTGGTCGATTTTGATGAGAATTTGATTTTTGTTGTACGACCAATTATATGTACAGGTCAAATGTTCCAAAACAGTAGTTTAAGGTCAAGATAGCATCATTTTGAAACCGCCAATTTTGGTTGTTTAGTATCTTCAATGAGTTTTACAATCGAACAGCGCATTATTTGATAAAGTAATTTTGACGGTATATCGTCCAAAAAGTATTTATGGTGAATTTTCTCAGGTTAATATTCATGACTACAATAAAGTCTCAACAAATTCGCTAAAGACACGAACTCTGTTACTATTTGCTGAAAAATCAATTCTGCATAATTTTAAAACTTCAAAAATTACGGTTTCGGAATTATGCCGTTTGGACAGTAAGATCGATTTTCACCAAACTCCCACAAATTGTGAAATTGGGATTGTAAAAAAACGTAAGGGCGATACTTCAATGCTGATAGGTGGGACCGAAAAAGTAAACAATCGCCAAATGGACTATATACTATATATACTATCATTTTGTCAATTTCAATAGCAAACACAAATTTTAATTTAATAATTTCAAATACTTCATGAAGTTTTGGGTTTCGATCACTGAATCATGCAATCTAGGATGTAAAAAACACAATAGTTCTTAAATAGGAAATAAAACAAAGTCTGGCAATATTCACTGTTGATTTTCTTTGAATGGTATCACTGCTATTATCGCTTTTTTTTTTAAGAAAAAGAGTTGATTTCTTAGTTCTCAGTCGCGTTGTAAATTTGAGTAAAGTATAAACTTCAAATCGATTAAAAAAAATCGATTTTTTTGGCTCAGTACAATATATAACCCCTTTAGGAAAATTCAGTTTTCCCACCACAATGCATTGATTGAGGAATTTAGATATTTTATTAACAGAGCATTAGCAATAATTTGTTTGTATGTCTATTTTATGGGCCATTTTCTCGCTTTCCCATTGATTTGGTTTGAGATTTCTAGCACTGATGTTGTCCTTTACTGACTTGAGCGATTCTCTGGGTCCTGCCACTATCCCATGTAGTATGTGTTATCAAAAACATCGCGAAGCATCAAGTTCTAAATGTTCTCAAAGGATATAATATCCGAATAGAGTGATAAGAGTTATAAGAAATGTCTCATCACACTGTTAGGTGGATTAAAAGCGTTTTTACTGTAAAAGTTTATTTTACATTGAAATTTACTGTAAAAACGTTAAATTTTATTGTTTTTGTATTGTAGCATGACACTAAAACTTACTGTAAATTATTGTAAAATTGATGTACTGTCACAGTGAAAATCATGGCTTTGTTACTGTACATTTCTATTCGGTTGGGTAGCGAGCTGTATTTATTTTAAGAAATCTGTTTGGATGATTCCAAATGTCCACCAAAATTTAGGTGTAGGTGCGCAAAGGCGCTGAGTTTATGCTCCAAATGATTTGGAGAGCTCAAATATTAATTAGCGTTATAACGCTGGTTGTTCCCAAAATACTTGGGAGGAATAAATATGAGATAAGAAGAGTGACCGCCACCATAGAAATAGATATCTTCACAAACCAAAACAAACAAGCACATAAAAAACTCATCCTTGGAAACAGCTCTGGCTGAATTAAAGATATTTAATACAATTCAGAGTTACATTTGTTTTATTTATTTTTTCCGTTGGTAGGGGGATATGCAACGAGGTTACAGAATTAATTTTATACCGATCAAAATTAAAATTACAATTTTTATAATTGCAACTTCGCGTTCCGGGTCTCTGATTTGAACCTACGGCTGCAAGACGCCAGGTAGAGACAACTCCGCGACTTTCGATGACGTTCGTAAGCGGATGTGGGCCCCCGAAGTCGAACGAGTGATATCGGAAAATTGAATAACCAAACTCTGACAATCTTGACCACATACAAGGAGGGATCGGGAAAAGTTAGCCCGAAGATCGAAAATAGAAAAGTAAGGGCAGTAGAGGAAGTTACTGTGAAATAAGAGAAGTGTTATAGTCAGGAGTAAAGCTAGGAGAAAATGATATAAATTTTGAAAGCTGAAAAAGAGGAAGATCTACAGCCAAAATTGTAGGAACCAACCAAGGTCAATATTCGCCGCCGATCGGTCATTTTGTAAACAAGTACGCCACATTTCACTCAAATCCACCATAGGTCACCTAATAAAAATTATTCCAATTCAGGCAGAAGCCAACCAGATCACCAAAACACATTCAGCAAGCGAGCACAGCAATAATAGCCAAAACAAATTTGAGCATTAGGCTGGTAAAAGGTAACTTAGACCGTTCATAAATTAGTTACCCGAATCCTAATTTTGGAAATCGTTTGAAGCATTTCCTTCAAACGAAGGTACCACCCTAGGGCACAAACGACGAAACCGTACCGTGGGCAGCTCCCTATACCCGTCGTCGCTTACCTCGTCTAGTGACGTCACACGGTGCTCTTTATATTTTGTGTTAATCGTTCATGTTTTCTCCATTACTACTTTTTTCTAATCCTACTTGGTGCAACTCGTTCCTATTCATATACTAGCTCGTCGCTGTTATGCTATCGTATGACAAGCGCCATTTAGCACTTTTCGAGAAAAACGATATTTAAAGTTTGAGATTGAATATCTTAAAATTTATAAATGTTAGAAGCTTTTCGGAGACAGCATTCGATGCTTCTATCTTTTCTGAAGTAATCTCTCGATTTGTGCGAAGATCGGTTGACCATATTTACTAGGGTGACCATACGTCCTGGTTTCCCAGGACATGTCCTGGTTTCCCAGGACATGTCCTGGTTTTGCATTGACTGTCCTGGTGTCCTGGGAAGTCGAGGAAAATGCTTGATTTGTCCTGGTTTTTCTCCTGTAAGCCTAATATATTTCTATTTATTCAGTCTTCGATTTTCACTATGCTCCAGACCGCAGTAACGACCGACCGCAACCATAACTGCAACATTTACTCATCCCCAATCAGAATGCGACAAACAAAACTTATTATAGTCGAATATCCCAATTGTACCTTCCGATGGTTTTTTTTAATCTCTCAAGAGTGCCTCGTCAATATCGATGAAACAGTTGGATTGAATGACGATTTAGGCGCTTCTTCTCGGCTTAAATCGTCATTCAATCCGGGACCCGAAGAATTCCCTTTTGTACCTCTAAAAAGACACATCGGCATTTTCGTGCTTCTGCTTCTACTTGAGTTCTCTTGCTAGTGGATTTTTTTCGCCTTACTGGAAATCCATTCCATAAAAATAAAAATAGCACCTAATCAGTCGCTCTGCTTGTCAACAGTGCAGTGAATCAAACGAAAGTTTCTACCTAAAGTCTGCTGTCTATATGTAACGTGACAGTACTATAAACAAGCAAAGCAATCGAATAATAAATTTCGTCCCAAGCCAGTGTGAACAATAAAGCACCGTTACTTTCATCGATTCGAAATCGATCATTTATTTCAAGATGTTTGAAACTCAACAGTAAAATTCAACAGCAAATTTGCAAATGCAGTATAGACTGACGGAAGTCGTCGTTATACACGCTAACCACACTCGATACTGATAACGTTTAAAACTTTGGCTATAACGGAAAGCTACGCTATGGAAGATAACATGCAATACGTCATTGAGCATGAAAATGTTAGGACCAAGAGACCCGTTTATATTGACAATGATAAGATTGATAAGCGTCTGCACGATCTACACCTGGGTACTATTAATAAATTTATTACAACCATCATGTCGGAACACGTAACGGTTGAATCTTTTAAGTTAGAAACCTGGAGAAAATTCAGGTATTTCCAACGGTTTTTGTTTCGTGAGAATGCGAGTGACCTATTCCTTTATATCTGAACTTTCAATTCAAAGCAAAACTCGTCACCAAATCTCAAATCACGCTGTGCACGTATGAAGGACAGACCCCTGTGTGCCCTACGTTGTTACACCGGAAGACACACTACCAGAAACCATGTACACAAACCTCTAACGAAGCAATATCAACTGCAAGCATACCCATCATCCAGCCCTTCATCAACATCAAGTAAACCACAAACCACCGGAGTTGCAGCTCAGGCACCAACGAATACTGGAACAACAGAACGTACGCACAGCGTGAACCATCATTGTGATATGCCTACTACTTCCCAAACAACAGCCAGAACCACCGATAATAAAGTAAATAACAAAGAACACGAATACGCGATCGTGACCCGTAGACCCAAAAAGCAACTGAAACCAGATAATCGTGAAAGCCCATACAACATTAACAGCGAGAATAGTATGAAAACGATAAACCTAGAGAAAGCGGACTAAGTGAATCACAAGCAACAAGAGGCAATAAAATAAATAGATTTTCAACAAGAAATAAGATCTTTACGCAAAGTAACAAATCGCGTATACAAGATCCGATGGATATACAATAAAATTCGATTTATATTTATTTACACATTGATAATATTAAAAGTTCCACGGCTCAGGTAATACATTGAGGAGTGTCGAATAAAATGCGTGTGAAATATCTAATGGACGATTAACATGCCTTCACGCCAGGACGCTGAATAGCGACTAACCGCCGAGTCGCATCCTACCCCAGTCAAAAAAATTCATCGCGACGGGCATGAATTGAATTTTGTTTTCTTTCAAGTTCACGCAGGGATGTCAATTTTTTCAAGCTCTGGCTCAAACTGGTATTATTTTCACCAAGCTATCCGCCAGTTTTCATATAACAATCGATTAAACGGAGAAATTTTTGGTAACAACGGTAGGTTTTGCAGCTCTCAAATCGAGAGATAATGGTTGTCAATAGAGATTGCCAGGCATAGCGCAGGGAAGCTACTAGGGATCACTGATGTTTCTGATTTACGTCCATGTCGTGTTTTAGTACTGAAAACTCCTCGCCGGTACTGCACAGACCATCTCAGCATTAAACGTTTGCTTATGGTGGTCTAGCAAGAACTGCGACTGTGGAACTCCGATGAAAGACTTTCTGGCAGAACTCTTCCTCCCAGACTCCCATAACTTTTTTACTGTCCAAGCTCTGCCTGCCAGACCCCAGAACTTTTCAACTGCCGAAAACGTGCGGAAAAGGCAATGTCGATTGAGAGGTATCGGGGGGAAGCAGTACCCTTTCGACTGTCCTGGTTTTTTACTCGTTTGATATGGTCACCCTAATATTTACAGTTTTTGCTAAAAATGTAAACCAAAGTCGCTCGCATATGCGTCATAAGTGTGTATTGATGATAGAATATGTATGACGTGTCACAAATGTGCACAGCATATTGCTAATATCGCAACATGTCGAAACAGGAACCGATCCGGAGATGCCGACCAGTTTAGCTTACATCCCTTTCCAGCCACCCTCGCCATATTTCTTCCCTGATTCCTTTCACGGCTTGTTTCTAGAGTGTCTGTATTCAAATGACATTTTATTGTTCAAGCGGCTCGCAGTAGTGTTTCCTGTTAAGATATGTTTAAAGTTAATTATTCTAAATCCTCGTGAGATTGGTCTGAGTTCCCAAATCCCACCCCATGTGCACATGCTGTATGCTAAAATTGTCCAAAAACATCGGAGGCATTTCATCTCAAACTAGCTGAATCCGCAAAATTGTTACCAGTTTCGCTCAATAGAAAAATCTTAGGCAATAATGAAACTCGAACTGAAGATGAAAGGTGCAGCGACGTCTGACAAATGGAGAATTGGTGGAGAAGTTAGCCGAGGCAGTGACTAAAAGAAGGTTTGCACTGGCTGATGGCATTAAAAAAATGTAGAATATATTTAAAAAAAAACGAATTAAGGATAAAAATACACGAATTTGAAAGTGAACCATATCTCAATGATCTAGCCGTAAATCAATCTTGATAATGATAACACGGTGCTACAAAAAATAATTAATGTACTTTTCAAGTGATCTGGTAAAGGTAGATCTATTATTGAGTGTGCCACTTGACTCCCGTTATTACCAGATAGATTTCTGAAGGCGATGGCATTTTGATTCTCTTCAAGTTTTAGCTCTACGTTAGATATATAAAATAGAAATGATTTCGTCAAAAGTTTTGCATGGTAGCGAATATACTGGTACCTACCCACTTATTTTTCTTCCATATCAATATTTTTACTGGTACAACAATCCTAACAGAAGCAATACCTTGCTTATTGCTTGCACAAATTCGAAATTGCTTTTATTACCAAATTTAATTATTTAGCTTTTACTTGGTTATATAAAGTATTACAAAAAATAAACTGATCACCTTGTCGATCAATTCTAGAATAATAACATATTAAAGAAGGGCAATGCAAACTTCTGGTCAAATAGGGGGGCACGTGCCCCTGCGTGCCCCTCCCTGGAGCCGCCTGTGCAGTCCACTCAGTTAATTTGTTAATAAATTGAAAACTGTTTCATATAGAAACAATTGAGTTCTATAAAGTAATAGAGTAACTAAAGCATCAACGATTGGAGAAATGCTTAGTTTGAAATAATCCCGTTAGGTGGCATTAGTATATATTGAAATTAACTCTTCGGTCCGCAACCTCCATTTCAATCAAAATAATAAATTTCAAAATTATGGTTCTCAATCGTCTTTCAACGACATTACATGTGGGTTTATCAAAACGATCACAAAATTCATATAGTTTCAGGAACCGAGGCCAGTTTTTCGAAAACTATCGTGTTCCGGATGTTTTATCGGAAGTATTGGGGTTACCTTACTTTCCGAAGATCCAGAAACATATTTATCGGTTTTTATATTAGTCTTGCGATGTATGAAATTTTATGATTTTGCAAACCAAATGCATTGGGCGACATTGTGAGGAGCTTTGAAAATAGTGGCCACTTTCCGGAATATTCCAGGAACCTGGTTTCATCGGAAAGAAGGGTATTTTTCGATCCATTATAAAACCCGTCTTGTGACATGTCAAACTTCATGATCTTACAACACAAGTGCGCTGGAGGACATATTGAAGGTGTTTGCTTCCCTTTTTAGGGAAAACCAGGCTCCTGAAAAGCCAGGGTGTCGCAAACTCGACTAAAAAACCTTCGAAATGTAATTTAGTGCAATTGTTTTGTAAAAACATGAAGCTTGACATGTCGGAAGTCGGATTTTGGTATTTGTTAAATAATTGTTCTCCTTGCCGACGGGACAAGGTTTCTGAAATATCCCGGGGTGTAGCCAACTCGACAAAAAATGGCTGAATTCAATCTTGTTTTAAAAACAAAAAGAAATTGAAATCCGTATTGTAAAGGATTGTATGGTTGCGGCAACAAAAAGTTGCTATTCTGGAACATCTGTGAGTGTCCCCGAAACAGATTTGAATTTCCATCATTCCATAATTTTTGCTATAAAAACACAAGCGGTGGTGCACTCTGTGCACTTTAGACTTTTATATGGAGAAAGCACGATTTCTAGTCACACAAGGAGTGTCTGCTCCAAATGTGAGCCAAACCGAACAAATTTCATGGGAATCGATCACTGATTCACCACCATGTGTTGTTAGACCCCATGCAAAACTAACTCATAGATCACTTCATTAAAAAATTAATAACCTTTCCCAATGAAGTTGGATTGATTTGCAGCTTTTGACAAATAAAATTATCTGTCTTATCTTCACTTTCAGTGATGAACTTATGCATACAGTGCCACCTAGTAGTGAGAATGCAAGTCAGTGGGCTTTATTCTTGTAAATTGCTGAAACATTTATACAAACTTCTAACACGTTGGTCCCGTAGCTAGACTTGTCCAGTTTGGCCCATATTTGGAGCAGATACTCCTGGTGGGACTAGAAATCGACTCAGGGGTGGCTCTCTAGTCACTCTAGTGAACACGTTCAAACATTAGATTCGCAAATTTTCATATAAAAACTTTTTTGTTCTATGACATACGCTGTAATATCAATTTTCAAGGATAAAAACTTCTACTTGTGCATACATCAACGTTTTGGAACCGTTGTTTAACCCTACGGAAGTAGCGCAAATGGCGCACTGAACGAGCACCCGCTAGTGTCCTAAGACGATTTCGCAAGATTTTCAAAGCAGCGTGCACTCAGTGCACTAGCGCGACTGCCGGAAGGTTACTTTTTTAAATTCACCCAGTGTATTAGCGCAAACTCCGGAAAGTTATGTTATTGTCTCCCATGCCTGTTGAGTCCCAACTAGAGAAGGTCGGGTTTTTGGACCCGAAACCCGGACCCGATTCGAACCCGACGGGTTTCGGGTCGGGTTCGGGTTCTGTAAATTTAAGCTTCTCGGGTTCGGGTCGGGTTCCGGGTTATCAAATTTGAAATTCTCGGGTTCGGGTCGGGTCCGGGTTTTTGAAATTTTGAACTTTCGGGCTCGGGTTTTTCAAATTACAAATTATCGGGGTCGGGTCGGGTTCGGATTTTGAACTAAACAACCCATCCATTTTATGATACTGTTTGCGTCTATACACAAAACGCAGTCTTTTTTGTAGTAGTGAATTATACTTCGTAATCCGAATGGATGACACATGTACCGTACCAAATGTTTGCACCTCTGAATCGCTAGAATTCGTCGTATTTTCTGGCGCTCAAATATTGTATTTTTCATTCTTGCATGAAATTCCGTCTCTTCAAATTCGCAAACTTCCTGAATTATTTTATTTTTTAAACGAACATTCATGAAAGAGCATTCAACAATACGTGTTTCACATCTAAAATCTCCTTTGCGATTTATTTTTCATGATAATTAGTAATAAACCAAGTCAACAGGAATTTATCGGAAAATATCAGTTCAACTTTCTACAATGGAATATAAATTTCGACAGGTACTTTAAAACCGATACTTAGGCCGCGGCGACCTTTTCTCTACATAAACGGTTTTGTGGGGTACATTCATACCCCAGAACTAAAATCGCTCTAGTATGTCTAATTTTTATTAAATTTATAATTAAATTGGATAGTTTTATTCTAAAATCATTCGTAAAGTAACCTGTTTAAAAATATTCGCGTTTTGACTATTTAATTATGTAATAATTCATTTTGTATGGAACAAGTCTTTAAAATACGTCAAAATTCCCTTTTTTTCTTCATATTGCTATAACTCCGGTAGTTTCAAATCGATTTTGACCATTTATACGACATTGTAAAGCTTATTAAATTTCAAAGATGAAACAGGAAGGCGTCGAAGAAATAGGTAGAGCCGGTGCATTGTACGTGTATATAAAGTATGTTCCAGAGCCTGCGCTGCAGAAAATAACGAATCGAATGATGCGTCTGCCATACTATATACAAATCATATTCACAAATGTGTTTTGACTCTTTCATCCGCAAAAGCAAAAATTACGATACCGATCCAAACGCATTTTCTAATTACTTTGCTATAGTGCTTTGTTATACCTAATAACAGATACTATTATTCGGCAGAGTTGGAACATATACAATTTTACACAAGTCTCTCGCTATGTTCCGATATTTTGCTTTTAAAAAAAGATATAATTATTTTTTTGAATTATGTACACATGACAAAACACTAACGCAAACCGTTTTGTGAGGTACAATTGTACCTCAAACAAACTTTAAGCAAGCACTGTTAAATTGGTCAAATGAAACAAATAGGTTGTACCTGCATTCACGGAAGTTTAATAATCAAATTGGTTTATGATAAAGATTGCTTGGAATTAAAATAAACTGTAACGGAAAAATAAGGAGTTGAACTCATAATTTTGGTGGTACTTTGGTGTCATTATGGCGGCTCAAATTTAAAAAGGACACATTATTTTTTTTAAAGCAGATAGTTTAGGCCAAATTTATTTTTTGTCTTTGTTCCATCAGACCTAAACCTAGCTTCACTTCCGCCAGGTTTCGTTGTTCCTGACACTCATATGGTGATGGGGTAATAGCACCATTATCAAATCAGTGGTGCATATATGAAACAAGCACTTTCTGTCATATTGTTCCCGGGCTGAGCTGTTGCATGATCCGGATTCCTTCATGAAAATACACGAATTTCCACGAACTTAACGAATTGATCGCAAAAATTTTGTGTGTTCTGTTGAAGCCATTAACGGATTTTTGAAAGTTTGGAGTCGTTCCGAGAGCTCCATCGGAGATGTCGAAGCATCTCTATTAGCGCGCTTACCGTATAATCTGAAGCATAAAATAACTTAGATACCCAATCATAGATCGTCCTAACGACATCAAGAACACGTCAGAAAATTTTGATTGATACCCATCGATACAGGTTTGATCGTTCCAACCAGTAACGTGAGTGACGACATGTAAACTGTCGAATATGAATTGCCAATTACCATAGCTTAATTTAATACATGTAACAAATTATATGAAACTGCCTTGCAGGAATGGTTTCTGATAAAAAATTAGAAATTTTGGTTATGTACGATGGGCAAGGTTGTTGGAAACTGTGACCATTAAGCTTTCTGTTTCCCCATGAGTTAGCCGCCGATTTAACTTAATTTCCGGTTAAGATATCAACGGTTTATAAGTTTCTCAGGTGCTACTTCAGATTCGAGTGATTCTACTATTCTTAGATTAGTCAAGGGTCCAGCTCGGGTGCTTAGAAATAAAAATCTTCGAGATCTTTGGTTGATTCTCCGTACTAGCAAGTTGGATTCGGATCGGGCTTCTCCAATTTTAAATTTTCTGGTTTGGGTCGAGTTCCGGTTTTTAAATTTTAAAATTCTCGGGTCGGGTCGGGTTCGGGTTTTACAAAATTTTCATTCTCGGGTACGGGTCGGGTTCGGGTTTTTAAGTTTTAAAATGTTCGGGCTCGGGTCGAATTCGGGTTTTTCAAATTTTATAATTTTGGGCTCGGGTTGGGTTCGGGTTTTTAAATTTTTATGCGCTCGGGTTCGGGTTCGAAAAAATTGACTCTAGTCCCAACTCTACACTATTGCATATTGTGAACAATGGATGCAAATAGGTCTACCACTGGAACCAGCATTTTTACTATTTACGGTTATCTATACAGTAATTGTGTATACAGTCGATTATGTTCAATCGTTTAGATGCCAACTCAATACAATCGTAATGAAATAGGTGGATATGACGAACTTTATTTTGGTTTTATTTTTATTTTATAATTATGCCCATTTTTCGTTGGTTTATTTATTATGCACGCGAAAATAATAACAAACACACGGTTGCCAACATGGGCGGACATTCAAAAAATTATCAAATCAATTTTACAAAATACACCACTACAGCCGTATACAGCCGTATCTCAGTTAGGTGCTGTGAAAGAGTACTATGTTTTGATTGCCCAAACGATTTTCGCTTTTTTCGATGCACTATTTTCAAAAATACACCACAAGGACATAACTGAACCGACAATGCTCTAATTAGCCTAGAAAGATTCGTAATCGTCTAATTTAGGAGGTAAGCTATTCTGGTTGTGCAAAATGTTCGACTATTTTGAGAATTTTGAAGACATTTGAAAATCGTATTTTTTTCTAAGTCCCGATAAGGTGGTCCCTTAAGGCATACAATAAATATAATCTAACATTATATTTATTGTATGCCTTAAGGGACCACCTTATCGGGACTTAGAAAAAATTATTATGTTAGTTGTTTCTTTTGATTACATATGCATTGAAATAGGATACTAGGCAATCCATACGACGTTGGTTTAACAATTCAGCGGTGGATTTTGTAAACAAGTTTGTTTTGCTCTGCTCCGGTAAACAGAAAAACCCGTCCGATGAACATCTTCCGTTGCTCCGATTCATTTGATGTCGGATCGAATCCACGATTTGATCGGAAGTCGGAGAAGTCCACTCGACTAATGTCAGAAGTAAACAAGCTGACAAGTTATCAGCTGATCAGAAACGTCTCATGGATTATCTAATTGAATGATTGTCGCGTAATCTAATGTAAGAGCAACTGTCAATATTTCTAATTCTGAGGGAAATTCAGAATTAACCGTTACTCATAAAATACAGTTGTCAGTTAACAAGGGAAATGTATTTCTTTCGTCAGTGGTTACCGAATAATAATCTCCCTGAATTTGTTCCTAAAACAAATAATGAATGCTGGCTTTTGCAGTATTATTGTGGACTGCTCAAGAACTCCAATACATAAATAAATTCTTTTGAAATTATTTCTCGCCAAGTCGCAATTTTTGAAGTTATATGACTTTTTACAAAGTTTACTTTTACTACTTAATAGATTGTTAGTTCTTCGAAATTTTTCAGCACTTCTATTGACGAGCATTGCATAAGAAATACAAATTACAAATAATAGTATTTCGATGGCATAAAATACGTCCGATCAACTAAAACTTTATAACAATTTCACCAATCTTATTTAATATTACAATGAAACTGCTTGCACTTCCAAGCCAAAAACTAGGTAATGATAATTATCAAAATGAATGGAAACCACAATCCATTTAAGAAATTGTCAGTTGCCGATTCTTCTCTGGTAAATTTTCGCTCTCCGCCGATCAGTAAACATTCAATCGACGATGGGTAGCGCCGATGGTCGTTCGGTAAACACGATGGAATGAACGCATACACCAAACGTCAGATATAGATTCATTCAGTGAAAGGCTGCGTATGCTGCCTGCCTGAGCGCATGAATCAACATGGATCGCTCAAACACTGAAAAAATATCGTTCGCAATCACTGATTTCATCGCCGATCTCCAACCTTGTACACAGGTATTATCATTATCTCATACTGACAACTTCTAAAATAGTACATTTCATTCATTTGAAAATAAAACTAATCTGATCCTCCACTATCTTAGGTAAAGTCGGAGGTGTGGCTGAAAAAGGTCAAGGTCGTCGGGTGGTATTGGATATGGTTGAAAAGTTTTCTGATGGAAGTAGAAGAATATTTTTTGATATTTTTTTCACGTCGATTCCTCTATGTCAAGACTTGTTGGAATGCGGACTAACAAGCATTGGCACTGTGCGAGCTAACAAACGAGAGATCCCAGAAGATTTCTTGCTAAGGCATTTCTCTCAAAAATGTGAAATATGAAAAACACGATACACGCCAAATCGGTTCTTGTCTCCAAGGCTACAATGGTGATATGATGTAAACCTCGTACCGGAGACATAAGAATTTGAGAAAGATGGTTTGCAGAAATCCTCGCGAAAAGTTAAACAGCCAGCAAGAATGTCTTCCAGAAACAGCAAAACATCTTTGGTCACGGAAATGAAAGCAAAAGTGAGTAAACATTTATTATGTACTGTAGTATAATGTTCTGATGTTGCGTTATAAAAAATAAAGCGCTGGCCTCATAAGCTAGTCGCTGTATATTTGAGCATGTATATTTGACCTTGCAATTGTCCCGATCGCTACAAATCAGCTGCGAAGTATGAAACGAATACGACAAGAATTTATGGTGCCAAGGCTTAGCCTTTGCTTTGGTAGCTGAATATTTCTTATTTTTTACCCCTAAATACACAAAATAATGAAACTAATAAGACATAAATCTTTTCAGCATAAATCCATAATAAATAAACCAAAAGTTATATTGATATACAACCAATATAAAGCAGGGGTTGATTTGGTGGATCAAAAAACAAGAGAATATTACTGTCAAAGAAAGACAAGAAGATGGACAATGGCACTCTTCATGAATTGCGTTGATTTATGTACTCATAACTCGTCGATATTGTTTCTAACAGCGCAGCCAGATTGGGAATCTGCAAGTGGATATAAAAATAAGATCTTCCTAGAGTGGCTTACTAAGGAGTTGTGCATAAAGCAAGTGAGACACCGAATCAAAGTACCAGGTCATAATGAGGAAACAAAGAATCTGATGTCGATTTTCATACAAAATTACGATCAGCTATATGGAGAAGAATCGTGTCCTGCAGCTGCACATGGAGCATTGTGTAGTGAAAAATGAAATCTGCAAAAATGCCGAAAATGGGAAGCGGTTGTATGTGGCACCCACAGCACGCTCAGAAAATTGTTTCTATGTAGAAGCTGTAATGAGAAATACAGTAGGATAATTCATATTCTACATAGTTCAAGCGATGCGGCTTGTGTTCCAGAAACAAGGACCGCAAAACTTATATTTACTGCTCTGCGTGTTGTATTTACTTGTGTACCCTCCACGATCGCTTGCCCAACGACTGCTTTATTTGTAATAATTGTTCTCAGTATAAAACAAACTAAAATTAAAATAAACTAACATGAGATATACGTTGCGATTTTTTCTAATACTCCCTCTGGAATCATATTTCGCATGTTATTTGACATGCATTTTAGAATTTGTGATTTGAAAAAAATTCTGAGAACATATTCTGGATTCACCAGATTCGACCATTGTTGCCAAAATTCCATGAAACTATTTTCCAATTCCTTCAACAATCTCGTGAAGCTCAAAAGACGCAGTCAGTTGGCCTCGAAACTTGTTTTCAATGCTTTCAACCATCTTATGAAGCCCAGTAGTAGGCTCAGCTTTGGGACCATATTCCGGAATCACCGGAACTGATCAACGTGGCCTGTTGGCCTCGAAACTTGTTTTCATTGCTTTCAACCATCTTGTGAAGCTCAGTAGATGTTTTTGATACGTCGCATGATAAAGGATTACGATTTGACAAAAGTGACTCTTTGGGACCATAATCCGGAAACTGCTAGGGTGGCAGTCGGAAGGACCGCTTGGTTTTTCTCTAAGCCTTCGACCTACTGGTCAAGCCACGGCAGGTCACGTAAGGGTGGGTCATACAACGACCTCTTAACTGCCCTAGCTCGAGCTGGAAACTCTATATCTCAAGGTCGGCTTTATTCAACGGGATTAGCTAATCAGGGACTCACGGATATGTGTTGTGTGTAAGCAAAGATCTGATTACAATATCCTAATTTTATTAAATACATTTCTTTACTACCTGTGTGTGTGTCAATAAATTTTAATGTGCTGGAGGCCGGCCGGCGTCTGCTCTCTGATAGCCTTCCGGTTCGGTGACTATCACGGTTTCGGTACCGTTTCGTGGGACGATATTTGATGGCCACTTCGACTGATGAGTTGGTTCTGGGAGACGTCGATTAGTGGGTGAGCGTTCGTTGTACAGTTTACCTTCTTGCTATGCTGGGCGTCGGGTACGGTTCTGAAGGTTCTACAACCGTTCGCTTCAAGCACGTGGACCGTAGGGGCGTTCGTTAAGGCCACCTTCGTGCCTCGCAGTCGGAGCCGGACTTGGTGATTTCGACGGATTAGCGGTTTGTCTAGGGAACAATTTACGGGTCCTGATTCGCTATTGCAATTAATTAAATGCAATTATCACAATTTCCTGTCTATTGGTAGTTATAACAACCTGTGCTATAAAACTGTACAATAATTACTTGGATACAATTAAAGTTCACTTGTATCTTTCCGATTAACTTTACGTCGACTGCTTCTTATAAGATTCGGTTAGAAAAAGACCATCTTGGGCCTAAACCGGTAGTACTCGGCCTCCCTTACTCATTTTCCGCCTGTCCCTATCATCTTTCTTATCATCCACTGAACTGTCTCAGGCGTTACTTTTTATCGAGCAGTTTTTATTGTAGTGTAGTGTGTACTATACCTTACTTAGTACCTAAGCTGTGTTGCGTGTTCAAATTGGCCGTTATATTTCTTATAATTCGTTGGAGATAATTATCGACAGTTTTAATTTAGTAATATTTACAATAAATTTTACTCTAAGATATAGTTTTATTTTAATGATTTTTAGTTTACAAAAGCTGTATTTATTATTTTAATTAAATGTTACGAACGGTAACACTACCATCTACTCCTCCTAGAAAATAAATTTTTATCAGTGATAAAAATTTATTTTCATTTAAACTCAGTCTAGCCTCGGGGACCCAGGTTTGAGATTGCACCTTTGTGTGCATAACTCGACTCTCTTGAAATACGAATCGTGCAGCGCGAATTCCACCAAATATATAATTTGTCCACATTTTACACGCTTTACCCTATTATTCTCGTTCTAAACTGCTAGAAAGTTTAGTACGAGATAGACAACAACTCTTTCATTTTCGCTTACAAACAAAGTATCTCTCAAGCTACACTATAGAAATTTGATCGACAAATTCCTTCGCTTAGGACGCGGTGACTACGTTTACGATTAGAAAATAGACTAAATACTGGAATTAATAGAAATAGCTTTACAGTGTCGGTCCCTACTAGAGAGCAAAGCTTAACGCGTTGTGGAAAGCTATTGATTTGTCAGCGAGTGTTGCAATTTGCGGTTTTATTTAACTCTATTTAGTTGTTCCTTCTGCCGACGAGCTACTCTTTTAGGAAGCAAAAGCTGTAAACAAAAGACAGCTATTAAAGATCGAAACGAGACCACATTATCCTATCTTGCTTGAGCTTTATTGTTTATTACTCTCTGTTTCTGTAATTTTAGTGATCGATCACCTTTTGGCATTCAAATATTGCACTCTGGCACGAAGTAATGGAGGTAAAAATGTAACTTCATAACTAACGGTTAGTGCAATGCATCTACTCCTGGATCCTGGTCCATTCACCTGAACGTCAAACGCGAATGAGGTGTGAGCGTTATTCATCGGTAATTCCGGGCTTCAAGTCGGCCGCAGAGAAGATCCCTATGTCTTTCCCATGTTCATCGGCGAGCTCATAGGAATTAGTACCTCGCCGAGCAACAATGGTACAAGGGACGTACGCAGGCCCTAGTTTAGCGTTATAGGCATCACCCGCAGACGATTGAATGAAATTCCTACGATAAATCTGTCGTCCTACTCTATAGACAGGAGCTGCTTTCTGAAATCTCAAATTGTAGTTACGTTTACTGTGTTCGTGTGCCTTATCGAGGTTTTTACGAACTGCGTTGAAAATTGCTTCATTAACTTCCAGTTTACGGTCTACTCGCTCTTCGTCGGTTAGTTCATGAGTGTCTACCTGTCTTAAAAGCTCTTGACCTTTCGATACTATTTCGTGACCAAACAACACTTTGTACGGCGTAAAACCGGTTGAAGCGTGCAGAGTATTGTTTATAATGTGCTCTATTTCTGATATACGAGTATCCCACAATCTCTGGTCTTTCCTAACATAGGTTCTAATACAGGAGTTTATGCTTCGATTGAGTCTCTCGACGGGATTGGCCTGACTGTGGTGTCTGGCGTTGGTCCAATGGTTGACCTGGTATTTTTCCAAAAATGCTTTAAGGCCCCCGTCGGGCAATCCGCCATTTTTCGTGTTTTTTTGCGGTTTTTTATTTTATTTTCAAAGAAAATGTCAAAATATGGAAAAAAGACAAAAATCACGACCTAGATAATTGTTTTTGCTATGAATTGGCCGAAATGGAAAATTCAAAATTTTCCAACTCGGAAAACTGTGTGCTTTTTCCGGTTGAAAAAGCACACAGTTTTTGCAATCATGTGTTTAAAATTTTTATTTTTCCAATACAACATAGCTAAACAGTTTTTCTAGGACGTGATTTTCGTTGCGTTGCGTTGCGTTGTGACGATGATTTTGGCGGATTGCACACTGACTTCATCATGTTTGACTGCTGATTATCTAATAAGAGTTGCTTAGGAAGTGGTAAGTAGGAATTCATACCAATCCGACCCATATTAAAACCTCAACAGCATGATAGCCATCATTGCCGGCCGCCCCATCTCCATCGTTCACGGGGAAGGATAAAGGATAAGGTAGACGGGAAGTGTTGATGCTCCACCTACTTAACGGAAGGACGACGATTCATCAGACTCTTCCATAGGTGTCGCGGAGTTGGTGGTTTGGAAGGGTATCAGGTCTAGGATTCGCTCCAAGCAAACGATGCGACCTGTAAAGCATATTTTATTAGGTAGTTGTTTAGTTAGTCTTCGAGTGCACGATCACTCGAAAAAGAGATGATCTTGTTTAGTTTTTTTTTTTTTTTTTTTTTTTTTTTTTTTTTTTTTTTTTTTTATAATTAATATCAACAGACACAGTGTGGTCCTAATGATAATTTCTTAATCTATTTAAAAAGTCAAATTGTAATCTGCTACGTGGAATGTGAAGATCGAACTCGGATGAAACTCTGTTGAAAGTCCGCTGCAAACCAATGATGGCACCGTTCACTCCATAGTTAGTCCGGCGAAGAGGTAATCGGAGGAATAAATTATTGCGAAGGGCGCGAGGGCGAACGTTCATGTTTATCGCACTGAGAAGCTCGGGGCAGTCAATTCGATCTTGCAAAATATCCGAAATCGTCATAGCACGGAATAGATCCCGTCGCACTTGCAATGTATCGAGTCCAATAAGCAAACCCCGGCTTTCATAACTTGGCAGCTGGTGAGGGTTGCTCCAAGGCAATCGACGAAGGGCAAACCGAACAAATCTGCGCTGTACTGCCTCAATTCGATGGACGCCGTTGAGATAATGAGGGTTCCACACAACTGAACAATATTCCAGAGTTGATCGAACGAGTGAGCAGTAGAGAGATTTCAAGCAGTAAATATCTGAAAAGTGCTTAGATATTCTCATTATGAACCCCAAACAGCGTGATGCCTTTGCGACAATATAGCTGATATGCTGTTTAAACGTCAGTTGTTCATCGAGAAAAACTCCGAGATCTTTGACGCAATTCGCTCTGTCAATTGTGGATTCAGCTAGACAGTAATCGAATCGAATTGGCGTTTTTTTCCTCGAGAACGTAATGACCGTACATTTCTTGGGGTTTAGGGTCATTCGGTTGATCTCGCACCATTCCGCAAAGGTTTCCAGTTGGCGTTGAAGGAAAGCTGCATCATGAGTATTCCGGATTCTATGGTATAACTTGAGGTCGTCGGCGAAAGACAACCGTGGTCCTTCTAAACAAAAGTTAACGTCGTTGAAATACAGAAGAAAAATCAATGGACCGAGATGGCTGCCTTGCGGAATACCAGATGAAGCACAGAACTCTTCGGATACACAATCACCTATCTTGACTGCTAGACGACGATCACTGAGATACGATTGCATCCAACGGAGAATATTAGTACCAAAGCCGAGTCTATCCAATTTTGCCACTGCAATAGCGTGATTTATCTTGTCAAAAGCAGCTGAAAGGTCCGTGTAGATAACGTCAGTTTGAAGGCCGTCCGACATAGCATCTGTAACATATGTTGTGAACGACAGAAGATTCGTAGATGTTGAACGTTTCGGCATAAATCCATGCTGAGTCTCGGAGATATACTGTTTGCAGTGGCTGGAGATGGGTTCCAACACAGCCATTTCAAACAGCTTAGGAACTGCGCTTAGCGTTGTAATACCACGGTAGTTGTCAACTACCTTTTTATCACCTTTTTTGTGAACTGGAAACATGAAGGAGGATTTCCAGAGTTCGGGAAATACTCCGGTTGTTAGCGACAATTGAAACAGATGACAAAGAGGTTCAATTAGACCGGCAGAGCATTTTTTTAGAATAATAGTTGGTATACCATCTGGGCCTGCCGAGGTTGAAGCCTTCATTTTCCTAACCGCCAGTTGTACCATATTATTGTCGATATTGATAGAGTTCAAAGACTGGTATGATTGAGGTATATTGAGAGCCGCGCGTGAAGCCTGGGTCGGTGTCAACTTCTCGTTGGAGAAAACTTTGGCTATTTTTAAACTCTGGGCAGCCGGCTACCGAGAGTATACTATGTTCCCTAAACAAAAACAATTTGAACTCCACACAGCCGATCGTGGGAGTATTGCCTGGAAAAGCTAATCTTATCTGCGTAATGGGCCGGATCACTATTTATTGCAACAGTATTTGGACAGAACTCGCTACTTCTTCTCTACGATATATTTATTGGCTTGAAAACTACCAAGTGACAGCATATTATACTGGCAAAAATAGCGCGAGATGTTATAAATCAAGGAAAGTATTTCTTATTTTCCATATCGGATTGTTTGTGGAATACAAGTATACGAGCGATAATACCGAACACTGAAGGGAAATATAAAGGATTGTTAACCTGATGCACGGGCTTGTTAGCAATAACGGAGCTTTAAATTAGGTTCATAAAAACAGAAGCGGCGAATTTTCAATACGTATTGACCCGTGTTCATAGATACTAGTCAGATTAGTCGTATTGGGGTTAATTTCCGATCAACTATTCATTTTTACGGCAATGTTTTCTCGACTAGATCTGTTCGCACCCTCTCATTCTGTTCGCACCCTCTCATTCTGCGGTCTAAGGACCAAATGTGATCAATAGACTTAGACCCGCGTGGAGGCATGAGATAGGAAACTTGTAAGAATTTTGCTATCCCACCGTTTGACTACCAGAATGGATGGGAGAACAGTAATACTAGCAAATACCGACTACCATAAGAGCGGTGCAAATTTGAACGAGTGACGTAGGGTACTGCACTGAAAAAAGGACCAGGAGTGCGATTTTACGAAGTTTTAGCTTCCGATGGCCCTACATTTTCTGACAAAGTGAAGTTCTTGAATGTTGAGATTTTTATTACTGTTTAGAAAAGCAAAAGTATCATAAAGCTAGTGTTAGGCCTTCATGAGACCTCAAGAAGTCACTTTTGGAGGTATTCGTAAATGTAGATTTGTCGGTAGACGGTTCCAAATATAATAGAAAAATACCTAATTTAACACAACTACAGATCACTTGCAACATAAAAAGCTTTTTGTGAAATTCGACAGCTCCATCTTAGGCCAATTCAATAAATTTCCTACATGAAAGTTTCCATTTTTTAAAAACGGTTTTTAAATCAAAGCTTTGGAAGTTAAACCTTGGCGTGGAAGTGCCGGTATATTAATATATTCTGTTACTTAGTGTAGAATTAGATTTCGTCATTTACGGCTAATATACAACCGCCAGAAGAAACTTAAAACGTTGGTACACAATCAAGAAAGGCGAATCAGAAAAGGTATATGTCAGTGATTCACTAAATACAGACTGGAAAGAGGGTAATATGGAAAACCTTAAGGTCCGTCCAGATTAAGTCTTCGGTACGGAGCAAAACCTCGGCCTAGGAACTCCTAGCATGTTGTTAAGTCGCCTCTTACGACATGGGAGCAGTTCCCAGAGGTTCTATTCTTGGTTGAAATAGTGCAAAAAGATTTCAGCCCGCCGGACACCACACGGCTTGTTTTTCTAGGACGTGATTTTCTCCGATTTTCCATATTTTCCGCTTTTCATTGAAAAATTTCCATATTACTAGAGGCAGTTTTTCCACCCGCACAGACACAACTAAAGTAAAATTTGTATGTATAGGTGCGCAAAAGTGGAGCAATATTTTTAACCTGCTGTTTCTTCGATATTTCCTACAAAACTACCCAAGTGTTGCATATGTACGGATTCGTTAGAAACCAAGGAATCTGATGGTACAAAGAAAAAATCGTTTTGGAAAACTTCATAACAGCGTTTTTCAATTTTCCTCGCGATACGCAGTGTACCGTCGCACGCGAAACAGCGTGGAAAGATACGAAAAGAAAAACAAGTGTACTAAAAGTTATTCTTGGGTTGATGCAGATGGCGTTCTACGAAAGCTCGAAATATCGAAAGCTTTTAGCACAACTGTTTTTGAGTTCTGAATGTAGAAATAGTTGAAAATGATTTCAAATAAATTTCTTCATTGAAACTTGAAGATTTTCGATTCTCTTGGGAGATCCATGATATTTTATTATTTTACGAGACTGAAACAAACCGCGATGCTATTTTATCTTTATACGCCAAATAATGGAAACACATTTTCTATGTCGAATTTGCATGTTGATATTTAATAATTTTGAAACTAATGATCGTTTGAAACCAACGGTTTTGTGCTGAATTGATAACACATATTTGAAAACATCTTTGGCTTTATTCCAAACAATAATGGAGACTTGCCAAATTGAAAATTATTTGGAAGTTCCATCAATTATCACATGTCACAATTTTATGTAAGATTGGTTTTATTTCTCAGAAACAGATTTCCACACAGCATTGATGAAAACCTGATGAAATTTATAACAGTTGAAGCAAATATTTTCGACATTCCTCAAATACCAACGAACGAATTTTTGGGATCCCTATAATTAATTTTCATACTGGATTTGACTGCTTTGAAACATTTTTGAACACAGATGTTGTTTCGTGTTTTCAGAAATGCAAGAAATCTTAGCAAAGTTTCCTCAGATTCTCATGGAATAATTATCATACTGATACTTGGATTTAAAAAAAAATTAAATGACGCGTTTTGCGTGATTGTAAACCAAAATAATATATTTGTTTTGATAATATTTCTTTTTCTTTTGTTTTATTGAGATTCGAGAGTTGGTATCACTAAAATCACGCTGAAAGCAACAACTTTTTTTTGTGTCCATAGCGTTATTACGCCATGAAAATTTGAGTTTTTCAGGAAGTATATTTTATAACGGCCGTATCGTATTTCATTTATGAATCAATCAATAGTCCCGGCCAGGACGATTGAAAATGAATCACTTGATAATATTTTATCGCTTTATTGAATGTTAAAGTTCATTGAAATAAGTAAATAATAATTAGATCAATTTCATTTTTTCCGTTGAATTTTTGAAAAACTTTTATTTGGCTCTCTCTAATCAATATACTTACTACACTTCCATTTACTTATAACGATTTATAGAAAAGATACGATTAATCGTGTATTGTAAATGATATGCGTAGTTTGAACTACCATAAAACCATTCTCGCTAATTACGTCTAAAGGATTGACTGAATGGATTTGTTTGAATATTCCAACGTTGGAATACACAAATCTGTCACGTAGTTTTAAAAATACCCACATGGTTCCCTGCAGATCACCTGACAAAGGATCTGAAATCCAAATCGATCACTTTCAAATCAACAGAAAATGCTTTAGTAGTTATATTGGTCAGGAAGATTGTGCTACCTGGACTACGTCCAGCAACTGGCGGTAGCACTGCTGACAGTAAAATATATACTTACTTGGTTAATTTTGAGCTCTTCGAGGAATAATATTTTTTTCTGAATTGCGCAGTTAATTTTTCATCGTTTTGTTTTATAACTTCCAATATGGATTTTTTATAATTCCACAAATCGTCGCTGTTGTGCTATCTTATGACAAGCGCAATTTAGCACATTTCGAGAAAAACGATTTTTACAGTTTGAGATTGAATATTTTGAAACTTATACATGGTATAAACAATCCAAAGAAGACAATAGATGCTTCTATCTATTCTGCATTAATCTCTCAAATATTACGAAGATCGGTTGACTATGTTGCGAGTTTTTACTATAAATGTAAACAAAAGTCGCACTCACACGTGTCATAGGCGTATATTGATGACAAAATTTGTATGACGTGTCATAATCGTGCATGGAAAATTTTCCATAGAAAAAAATAACCATTTTTTACTTTTATTCATATCTTTGTGTTCATATGGTCTATAAACAATCGGTGAAATGCATTTTAAAGGAAATGAGTCAGGGAATCTAGACAAAAAAAATTATTTTTGATAACAGTGTTGCCAAATATGCTTTGTTTCCAGTTTAAAACTAAAACTGTGTTTTTCTCACAACTCGTGTAATTTTCCTTTGAAAATGTTATGCCATTGTGTTCCTCAGACATTTTCACACATAAAAACATCTAAAACTTCAATATAACTTGAGCGAATCCCTAGATACAGTGATTTGAAGCAAAAAACTCACAATTTCTCATCATGTTTCTCGCTATATCTAAGTAACCAAGTAGAATTTCAAAATTCTGAAAACGCCACTTTGTAGAGATTTTTCAAACAAGTAATGTGGCATATCTAACTTAGTTTACCCCAAAATGGCGTTTGTCATAAGATAGCACAACAGCGACGAAATGATAAAAAAGTTCTCCAAGGTTGTCTACATACTGAATTTTGATACAGTCGGGTCTCCTACTACGCTGATTCCTACTACGTGGATTCGTATTGTGCGGTACCCACCTAATAGGAATCACTTAGCTTATGGGATTTCGACTGATTGGGGCTCGAATATTTCATCTGAGTTAACATTTAGCATCATACTTTATTTGGTAAAGTTGTTTTGTGTTTGCTTAGATCTACAATTTAGAGCAATTGGATATCCAATTAATTGATAACTGTAGCGCCAGGGGTACTACACAATAGAGTAGATAAATCTAACCTCTCGTAAACGTAACTATCATTGAATAAGTTTAACGTGAGCGTACCAGCTTTCAGCACAATGTGGAATTTAGTATGTCACAAACGTCTAATCAGTGGTCTAATAACTTAGAGGAGATGGTGTTCTCGGAAAAAAATTAGAGAAGGTTAAGAGCTACGCGATTATGGACAAAACTAATTGAAATAGATAGACCAGGTAGCACTAGTGAGCATGTATTATTTTTTAATTTCTGAATCTCGAGAACATTATTTAGAAGTGTGATGTCTTCGGCAATATTCATCAACGAGTCGAGTGCTATCCGACGGCGAATAGATAATTACAGAATTCGCCCATCAGGCGGCGCTAGGGAGACTAAAACTTCCAATTCATGTTAGGTAAATGACGTTTACTGTAATGTAATCTAAGTCACAATTGAAGTTATTGCGCTACAAGTGCAATCTAGGCTGTATGAGCCTACATTGTTACTGGGGCAAGGACTATTTAATGATGTAATGGTTAAATTGGATATCACCCTCAAGGCGGCGCTAGTGAGCACACACTTTTTTGTTTCAATATCACAAAATAGGAAGGTGGGAAAAAATTTGGGAGGACTAACAAATTGATTTTTATTGTAAGAATTATTTTTCCATAGAAAACCTTACAGAATGATTCTGTTTCACTATCCTGCATCAAACAAAAATTTAAAAATGTATCGTCATGTGTTTTCAAGTAATTTCCATGATCATTAGTGGAAATTGGTGGGTTGGAAAAAATGGGAGGACGATCAAATTGATTTTTATAGAAAGAAATATTTTTGTTTACGAAACCTTGCCGGATGATTTTGTTTGCCTATCCTGTATCCATCAGAAGAAGAAAATTTTATTGCCATGTGTTTTCAAGAAATTTCCATGATCAGTAGTGGAAATGGGTGGGTTGGAAAAATTGAGAGGACAATAAAATTGATTTCTATTGAAACAATTG